>NW_023277023.1:0-39727 GCF_003668045.3 Cricetulus griseus
TAGTATGATTTCTCTTGTTGGTCTGACTTTGCAATATGTATAGTAGCCATAGCCATTTAAAGGAGGCTAAGTTATCAATGTTTTGCTTATACAAAGGTCAGGTGTAGAGAAGCAGGGAGAAGTGGAAGACAACACACAGTTGTGTTGCCAAATGTTCTTTAGGAAAATTAAGCTTGATCCTTTTGTGGAAAATGAGAATGTGAACCTTAGATCTCTCCACATCTGGGATAAGGGAGTTGGTCTATTTGTGTGGTGTCTCTGTTTCCCATATGTTCAATGAGACAGGACACAGGGGAAGAAAGTGATCAATGGGGGCTAAAAAGCTGTTATATTGATGTAATTCAAGAGCTAAGCCTAATATCATAAAACAAAAGAGATCATGGAAGAAGTATCTATAATAATTATTCGACTAAATTTAATGTAGCATGAGAGTATTCACAAATAAAGACTCAAGGAGAACCATTTTCTTCACTAGCAAGGTCTGATGAAGAGTAAAACATATAGCATATGACTTTTCATAAAAGGAGGTATAATTTAATCCTTGTAAAATGAGGTATAGGGTCGCAGCTAGGTCTTTGTGTTCATATCTTCACAGGTATGAGGTAGGATTCATGTAGAATGATAGTCTTATGAGTCACTTTCAGCAAAGCAGCTGATTTATCTTTGGCCATGCTTTACATTGAACTCTAAGTAGCAATGTGATGGATTCCTTAGTTGCAAAAGTGACATACTGTTACATATAATATGTATTTTTAAATTCATGAATATTACACACACACACACACACACACACACACACACACACACACACCTTGTTTTGTGATCATATCTGCTAATTACTTACTTATTTAACTCACCACATTCATTTAGTTCTATCCCTATGCTGATGGGTGTGGGGCCATCCACTGGGCAATGGAGAACCTATCAGGATATTATGTTCTTCAACCTAACAAATTATGTATCAGCTTCCAGAATCATTTGTTTCTACAGATTCTCACATGCTAGGGTCTGATTGATCCCCGACAAAAGGGAGACATCACAGCGTAGCTTCTCAAACCACAAAGTAAGCAGGTCTCTGTCTCAGGGCCAAGTACAAACATTGGGCTGACAGAAGATGGGTGCAACAAAAGGAGGTCTCCATCCAGGGCCTGCAAGAATAGTCTTTTTCCCTGTCTCATTTTTATCATAGGCTCTTGCTCTGAATTATTTAAAAGCAACAACTACTACCATTTATGCACTGTTTGCCAGATGCTGTGCTGTACAATTTTTAAATGGGTTTTCAGTTTCTTTGCTCCACTGTGATTTTTCTATTGTGCACATTTTATTTATGAGGAAACGTGAATAAAAGTTTAATATTTTGTCTATGTTCAGAAGGCATAAGCATCATTTTAATGCAGAAAAATGAATTCTTCCACTAAAGAATGAGGGATTTGTGTATTTTTCAGAATTCATTGCCTTCTCAGACATGTAAAATAAAGCAAGAGCTTGGCACAGTGACATTTCCTCTTTTAAAATGTACTTTCATGGCCTCTCTATATATCTTTCTCTCTCTCTTCTTTTCCCTCTACATGAATACATATATGTGCAGTGTTTGCTATCCACTGAGTGAATGTCCATACTCATTCAACCCCAGTGTGAAAACACTAGTGATGGGGAATGTACTTCAGGGTGTGTTTATCTTATTGATTGTTGAATAAAATACTGTTTGGCCAATGGCAGCAAGTTAGGCAGGACTAAGAGTCAAAGAGGATTCTGGGAAATGTAGTAGAGAAGTGGTGTTCCAGGCAGGAATTGACATAGCAAAGAGACTCATATTTAAGAAAGGAGAAACAGGAAGTGTCCCTTTTCGCCTCGATGTCTCCTCCAGTGGCAAGAGAGGGTGCCAGTGGAAGGCATCCTCTATAAGTCTTATAACATATATAGATTTATGATAATTAAGACTGAGCTAGCAGATGAGAATCCTAGTCATTGGCCATGCATCTTTGTACCTAATATGTCTCTGTATTATTTGTCCATCCACAGGCAGAACTCGGGAGGCTGGCGGAGATTGCCCATGAGGCAGTAGGGTTTGGGCGGCTTTGGTGGAAAGATTTATCATAAGACACTAGTTTGAGTGAGAAATATATAATGAAGAATGCTCATACTCAGATGACAGAACTCATTTGGGGCCAAAAATCTGCTGATGAAATTATAGATACATGGTAGGTAGGTAGGTAGATGATAAATAATGTGCTCATTTGTTTAGCCTGTTTATCTTATTCTTAAACACATACTTATTACAAATCTTTCTACTCAGATGAGAATACAATGCTTCCAAGAAACCTTGCATACCATTTATTGGCTGCTTCCTGTATGAGAACTTTCAGCACTGGACCAAGTTCTATCTCTCAGAGATTCTATAGTCTGAAAAAGGGTCAGCCTTATTAAAAAACCACTCTTATCTAGACCGTTTCCAGACTCAAAGCAGAGGCAAGATGAGGTGGAGAATCATGTGGTTATGGCCAGTGTTCTGTCATCATGCTTTGCTCACCCCTAAGTTTCACATAGCCTGTGCATTTTCCTTTTATTGAGATAGCAACGGGGGAGGATTCAGGATGCCTCACCACCACTAAATCTATCTATCCTCTGAAGTGTTCTGTTTCACCTCAAGACATTTATATCAATAAAGCCACAAGCATATCTAGGTGTCTATGTTCAGTCAACATTCCCAGCACACTGCATTTAAGAGTCACTTGTGCATCGTTAACTTGCCATTTTCTGTAGCTGCAAGAACTTTCTTCCATTCCCCTGTGAAATTCTGCAGATTTATCTAAAAATGTAAATAGGATCAATGAGCTAAGAAAGTTGGTAATAGCAGAAATAGTAGGAGAAATAAATTACTAAAACAGTAGTTCCATTTGGGGCCTACAAAGCAGGCAAAGAAGTAAAAGATGAGTGAATAAGGGAGTGTGCTCAGCATGAAGGGGGAGTAACAATATAGTTATTTCCTTTACTATTGGTAGGGTAGGTATCAGGCATTTGTCATGATAAATAGATGCATTCAAACTTCCATCCATAATGATGATTAGTATAGGACGTTTGAATAGTAGAAACATTGAAAACATGTAAATAATCTGATTTTCTCTTAAGTAAAAAATTACCAGAGATAGAAGCTACTTTAATCCCAATTATATTTACTCTTAAAGTACCTCATATGTGGGTACACACTCATTTGTGGGTTTATTATTATCTCCAGAGACTGTAATAAATAGCAAAATGTATGTATTTGTCACACAGTGAGTACTTGTTGAATTTATAAATGATTTAATTAATATATCTGTTAAGATTAATAATGATTTACAATATGATCTTTTGGTAGACATTAAATCCACATTTAAAAGATTATATATTCATATATATTATAATATATATATATTATATATATATATATATAATGTTTATGTATAATAAACCAGAAAGTTTACCTGAAGGCAATGAGTTTATAACTTTCATTTTTTCTAAATATTCATCTACATTTCCTAAAGACTTATCAAAGGACTTATACTATTTATAAAACAAATATAAAAGGCAAAAACTTCCTGGAAGTCCAGCTCAAAGACAACATCTTCTATGAAATATTTTTCTGAACTTTCCAGTCATGGGTGACCTTTAAAGTGAGAGTCTGTGGCACATACCTGTGATTTTTGATTTGCAGGCCTAGCTCATCTGTTTCATTAGTCTGTACTCTTCTTGAACTAACATCTCTGCTGTTTATTTCTTATCTAGAAAAGACAGAAGGCAGTGCTATCAAGATGAAGATGGCATAGCAGTGGGAAGGGCAATGAGGAAAAAAGAACTGGAGAGAATATAGCTGTAACTGGTTGTCAGAGAAAACAGCAGGAAATCAGAAATAAGGTCCTGTTTGTTTTCCAAAAAAACCTGTAAAGTTTTCATTTTAGTGCAATGCTATATCATCTTGAAAGGACTCCATTAGACCTTCTACATGACTGCTTATGCCCACAGAGAAGGAATTGCTAACAGCTTTGGTCAGAGAAGACTTTTTTTCTCTGTTAAATGGTAACTGCAAAGATTCATAACTCATCAAAGTGCTGAGTATAAAGGGCTGTAGAATCGAGTAGTGAGATATTCAAATTCCCGCCTACAACAGTTAGGCATGTCACTAACTGTGGAGAGAGGGGAAAACTATGAGAAATCGATGAATGGACTGTGTGACCAGTGCTGACTCCCTAGAAAAGACAAGGCTTTGAACTCATTGCAGCTGTCATTTCCTGCACAAGACTGGATCTGTCAGCATACAGACAGATTGTTGGTTGATGTCAAAGTGAGAGATATTGTCTCAGGGGTGTAATCACTGATGAAGTGTCCATGCTTCTAACATTCCTAGCAAACCCTCACTAGCACTCCTAGTAAATGACCATCATGAAACTTATGGTGCGAGACAAAAACAACAAAACCACCACCACAACAAAAATGCATGAAATCAGAACTAGTTGGGAAGAGTAATAGCTTTGGGAGGCGACAAGGGAGGTTAATGGGAGAAATATTGTCAAAATACATTATGTACATGTAGAAGAATTATTGCCATAATAAAGTGCACTATTATGTATAATTGATATATATCAATAAAACATTAAAACAAGCAATCTATTAGAATTTCCTCTTCTTTCTCTATCCCAGAGCTTTGCAGACATTAGACAACTGCTCTACCATTGAGATGTAGCTATCAGACATATTAAGGTTTTCTGCTGACTGTATTGGCACCCAATGAAGCCCTTTCATAAGGAGAACACATAATGACCAAAAAAAAGCATGGCTCAAGAATGAGAAATTCTAAAATGACAGAGTTAAAGAAATATGACAAAAATATGTTAGAACAGGGAAGGAAACTTTGGTCCTCTTGGCCCACTTATGTGCTCACCTGTTTCACTCTGCTTTTCCATTTCCCTCTATGCAATTCATTGTCACAAGGAACTGAGGAGAGGACCTGTCTGCGTAAATGTCTCATGGTGTTTCCAAAACTTGTACCTAAGTAAGTTACTCAGATAGAAATTAGCCTTCAATATAGACCTCAGGGTGCAAACAAATTTTGAACATAGTATTACTGCACTATGTAGTTTTAAAATATGTCTTTGAAATATGTCTCCCAGCCTACAGTATAGTATGAAACATCTGGTGAATTTAGTCAAACATTACTTGGAACTTATGAATGACAAATAATTTGCTATATGACATGTTCTTTCTGAGATACTGGGTTATTTCAGAACTTCTTTCAGCTATCCCTAAAGAACCTTAAAATAAATCATCAGAGTTTGTATTTTGTATAATAAAAAGTAAGATTTAGGAGGAAAAAATCATCTAAAATTTCAGTGACATTTAGAAGTCACTGCTACCATCAGTGACTGCTACCATTGCCCCTCAATGCCTAAAGAGTACCCTGTAATAATTCTAATTAAAGAAAGAAAAGTGATCTTGGCAAGAGGAAAGTATATACTATAATCAGAAAGAAAAATACTCATAGACTCTGAGCATATTATCAACACACAAAGAGCATAACAATCCAGTCACCGAAATATAACTAACACAAATGAGAACATATGGTAGCAATAAATCTATGTTCCTGCTACCCCATATGTCCTGGAGAATTTATTATTAGGATTACTCCTGTTAAACTGGATAGTATCATTGAATCAAGACATATTTTTGGTTGAGTCCATTTGGATTAAATTATTTTATATTCTTATGTGTAACTGTCTTATTTATAACATAAAATAGATATTAATTGTTCATTAAATTCCTCTCTAAACAAATCAATGAAGAAAGTGCTTTTTTTAAGACCTAACATATTTAATACAGTGCGTTACCTCTGTACAAATGGAAAAAAAAATTAAGTTCAACATTTCTAGACCAATATGGCTGTTAATTTTTGTACAATGCCAACTCAACACGGTAAACTGGGATATTTTTTTCCAAAGTTGACAGCACAGTTAAAGTTTCCAAAAATTCAAATTATATATATATATATATATTATATATATATATATATATCAATAATGGCAATATGTTATGGATCAATAGCAGCAACATCTTTTCCTGGTGTTCTGCAGTCATTTGAACAAAATTGTAGAGAAATCCAGCACTCTCCATTTAAAAAAAAAAGTAAAAAACAAAATCCCAGAAAAACAGCACAGTTCTGTTACTCTTGTGGTACCTGGCACCATTTTTTTTTAATTAGCTTCTCAATCATCATCTGGAAGGAAACCATTCTGAGCAACATCATTAAAAACAGCTCTGATAAAGCATGGTCACTACTATGTATCATAAAACAGGTCCACATATGAGTGAGTACATATCATGTTTATCTTTTTGTGATTGGGTTACCTCACTCAGAATGTTTTTTTCGAGTTCCATCCATTTTCTTGCAAATTTCAAGATTCCAGTGTTTTTTTCTGGTGAGTAATACTCCATTGTGTAAATGTACCACATTTTCTGTATCCATTCTTCAGTTGGGGGCATCTAGGCTGCTTCCAGTTTCTGGCTATTACAAATAATGCTGCTATGAACATAGTTGAACAGATGTCCTTGTTATATGAATGTGCTTCTTTTGGGTATATGCCTAGGAGAGGAATTGCTAGATCTTGTGGTAGACTCATTCCCATTTTCTCAAGGAGTCATACTGATTTCCAAAGTGGCTGTACAAGTTGGCACTACCACCAGCAGTGAAGGAGTGTTCCTCTTTCTCCTCATCCTCTCCAGCATAAACTGTCATTGGTATTTTTGATTTTATCCATTCTGACAGGAGTAAGATGGTATCTCAGAGTTATTTTGATTTGCATTTCCCTGATGGCTAAGGATGTTGAACACTTTCTTATGTGACTTTCAGCCATTTTTAGATTCCTCTATTGAGAATTGTCTATTTAGTTCTGTACCCTATTTTTTAATTGGATTGTTTGATGTTTTCGAGAATAGCTTCTTGAGTTCTTTGTATATTTTGGAGATCTGCCCTCTGTCAGATGTGGGGTTGGTGAATATCTTTTCCCACTGTGTCAGCTGACGTTTTATCTTGCTGACTATATCCTTTGCCGTACAGAAGCTTCTCAGTTTCAGGAGGTCCCATTTATTAATTGTTGATCTCAGTGTCTGTGCTACTGGTGTTATGTTCAGGAAGCGGTCTCCTGTACCGATTATTTCAAGGGTATTTCCCACTTTATCTTCTAGTAGGTTCAGTGTGGCTGGGTTTATGTTGAGGTCTTTGATGCATTTTGACTTAAGTTTTGTGCAGGGTGAAAGGCTTGGGTCTATCTGTAGTGTTCTACATGTTTGCATCCAGTTATGCCAGCACCATTTGTTGAAGATGCTCTCTTTGTTCCAGCATATATATTTGGATTATTTGTCAAAAATCAGGTGTTCGTAGGTGTGTGGGTTAATTTCAGGGTTTTCAATTCTATTCCATTGGTCTACCTGACTATTTTTGTGCCAATACCAAGCTGTTTTCAGGACTATAGCTCTGTAATAGAGCTTAAAGTTAGGGATGGGGATGCCTCCAGAAGTTCCTCTATTGTACAGGGTTGTTTTGGCTATCCTGGGTCTTTTGTTTTTCCATATAAAGTTGAGAATTGTTCTTTCAAGGTCAGTGAAGAAATGTTTTGGGATTTTGATGGGGATTGCATTGAATCTGTAGATTGCTTTGGGCAATATTGCCATTTTTACTATGTTGATCCTACCTACCCAAGAGCATGGGAGATCTTTCCATTTTGGGGTATCTTCTTTAGTTTCTTTCTTTAGAGACTCAAAATTCTCAATCATCATCTGGAAAGAAACCATTCTGAGGAACATCATTAAAAACAGGGTTTGTCATCACTACTCAGAGTCATCTGACGAAAGGGACCAATGTGCCAGACCCAATTTGGCAGTGGTGGCAGGTCCCGAACACTGAACACTCAGAGGCAGCCTGGCCTCTATCAGCTGGCCCAGGTAGGCCAGGAACTGTTTCTGGTTCCGGTTAGTCATTGCTGCTCACAGTCATCCAAGGCACGCGACCTGCATGCCATATGGAGTTCAGCAGCTGGATCCGACACCCTGAGGCCTTGTGACAGCTCTGCCTCCAACTGCAGGCCTGGCGGGACCCGGGTAAAGTGACACCTCCATCCACGAGAAGAGGATGGACATCAGAGTATTGGATCTGTTTGAATCTACCAGAAGGGAACCGTGGTCCCACACCCACCAGGAGAACAAGAAACACTTGCTACACCCACCAAAAGAAAGGATGAGAAGAGGACAAGGTAAAAGTACATCCAACAACAGAAAACCCAATATGACACCACCGGAGACTAGGAACCATACACCAGTAAGACCTCAACATCACGATGCAGATGAACCAGAAGAGAATGACCTTAAAAACATCTTCAGGAAAATGATAGAGGACCTCAAAGAGGACATGAGAAAATTCCTTAAAGAAATTGAAGACAAAACAAACCAAAAAAGAAATAATACGAGAAATAATTCAAGACCTAAAATCTGAAGTAGACACAATAAAGAAAGTGCTTTTTTAACCCAGGTTTCCTGGTGACCCCCTAGACATTGACCCATAAGAAATTTTGTCCTGTCTGGTTACTTGAAATTCCCACAACTTGTCACTCCCTAGTTCTTCATATTTATTTGCTGTAGTACAATAATTATGAGTGTCTTTCTAAAATGACCCACTATTCCTTTAGTATTCATATTAGGCATAAACATTCCCAGGCAAACCCCAGTGACTATTATCTGCCTAAACATTTGATCCATCACTCATTATCTGGGCTATAAAAATAGCATAATGTCATATCTGAATAGCATTTTCATGCCTTTGCTGAATTGTAACTGAGTGGATAAGTGAATATTTTTGTGTTCCTTCATATCCCCATATGAGTGGAGTTACTAGCCAATGTTTAAGAGACATTTTATGCCAATAAACAAATCTTACATCAAGTTAACATAGCTTGTTAATTGAGACAGCATGACATGAAGTCATTCTATTAGGTTAGAAATTATGTGAATACATTAATTTTCCAACCTATATTTAAGGATTCTAAATTCTCAGGGATTTTATCCTAGGAGATCTCTAAAGTGATTATCAACAATTATCATGGAATTTATTTATGGCATTTACCACCTAGAAATAGCTCTTGTTCATATGCGTTCTAATTGGTGATTTTTCTCTGAAGGATTTTCTTAATTGGCTCTAACATCAGAAAAGACAGTTCCAATTAAGGATTCATTCCTTAGAATTATAAATAACCAATGCCATTGTCAAAAACTGAGAGATAAATTATGGTTGAGAGGAAGTTGGAAAGCTGTTTACTATACATAGTCCAAAGTTACTAAAACATGAATAAAGGCAACACAGAGGAGTTATATCATAACATTCTTGTGACATAGTGACAATGTGTGGACACTGGAGCCTTTCATTTGACCAGACTGCTGAAAATTAATAGACTATCTTGAAATTATCACAATCTTAGGGAAGGAAACACAAAATTCGTTTTTAGAAAGAAGTTTCAACTTTCTCAGTCTTGCCTGTGTCAGACTGAGTAATTCATTTAAACTTTTTCATGTTAGTTTACTTGGAAAATACACATACCACTACCTTCTTGAGAAGTTTCTATAAAAACAAAACAATTAATATGCAAGTACTATAATATAAACAAAAAGTGGCCTGTTTTGCATCAATACCTGACACTCCTCTGGTCACTAATTCTCAAGCATTGTCATGCATGTAGACCTGATGAACTAAGGAAAGATTTCCAGGATGTTCTTCACCTTTCTTTCCCATCCTCCTGTTCCTCATGGGTACCTCAGGCTCTGCTTCACAAATATCTAAATTTAATAAACCACTAATATTAACTTAGGTTTGTTCTAAGAAAGTGTTTTCTCTTGCTTTTCAGCATAGGACTATTTTTGGAGACAACAGCTCTCTACTGTGAATATCACTTTACAAAGGAAAGGATCTTTTAACAATAAAAAGTTAGACAGTATGTAGTTAGGAGACAATAAACTATAACATTATATATTTTATACTGTAAAATTATTTTCCCAAGATCCTTTTCTTTAGGAACCCGAGTATCAGCAATAGTTCCATTAGAAACTCACAGCATGTGGAATGATGAGTGGAAGAAGTCCCCTCTGCAGGTAGCTACTCAAATGTAAGAAACAATAACTTTGGGATATTTGAGAAAGGAATGCCCCTTTCTCCTATGAAAATAATCTAAAGCAATGAAGCAATGATTTATTGGAATTAAGTTGAATAGAAATGAAAAAAGACATATGAGGAAATATATATATATAATTATATGAGATATATATAATATATCTATATCTATATCTATATATATTGATAGATATTATTCTCAGTAGCATTTAAAGACTATGCCACCTCTTCTACAGTTAAAGGCTTAGGGACAACTCTATTGTGGATGCAAGTACAGGAGTTGCTCTGTGCATGTGTGTATTTATGTAGATGTGAATCCATGAATGTGTGTACAGGCACAAAAACTGAAGAGCAGTTATTAGGCAAATATGATTTGGCCAATATCATTACTACTATCTAACATTTACGAGCAAGAGCTGTATTCAGTTCACTTGTTAATAAGGATGCTGAGGATCTGTTGGGAAATGCTGTGGTTTTCTAATCAAAGGCTGAATTCTAAGTGTTCTCACAGATTAAGAAAGATATATTATTGTAAGAAGAACTTAAATAATTATTTCTCAGACTATTAAATATAATGGAAAAGAATGCTACCAAAATCTCTTAATGAAGCCAGTATTACCATAACACTCCAAACTAGATAAAAACACACAAAAGAAAATGACATACATAGATGCTGAAATTCTCAATAAGATACTTACATACTGAGTCTAAGAACACATACTATCAGTTACAATGTGCTAAGGTGTCAGCACAAATGATAAAAGTGGAACAACATAGAAATTAGAGAAAATAGGATCAGGTACCATTATCAAGTTGATTTCATTCCAGAGATATCAGAATAGTTCAACATATATAAATCAACAAATGTAATATACTGCTTACATAAACTTAAGGACAGAAATCATGTGATCATCAAAATTGATGAAGAAAAAAATCTTTGTCAAAATTAATATCCTTTAATGCAAGAAACCTCCCAAAAACTAGGAGTAGAAGGAACATGTCTCAATATATTAAAGAGACATGTCTTGGTCCTGAAAAGCTGACTAGACTTTTAAAGGAATTAAGAAAAAAGAAGTTCAAAGACATACATACAGAATCAGGTGTACTGTTTTGCTCTGATGAAATGATACCAACTACATAACAAGGGGGAAATTTGGCACTTTTATTATTCACAGTATGGAAGGAGCGGCTAGCCAGTCTCAGTAGGAGATCTCTCAGTGGGAGATCTCTGTAGGGAGCAATATCAGTCTGTAACAATCAGGAGGAGGAAGCTGTAATCATTTCTATATTTATATATAATATATTTATTAAGAATATGTTATAAAACATATTTATATATAATATTTTATATACTAAATATAATATATATATATATATAACTTTCTGAGTCTGCCTTTTGTTGTTTGTGTGTTTATATACATATAGTTGTACATATAAAATATATATATATATATATATATATATATATATATATATATTTCTACACACATGCATATGTAACAAATACAATGAAAGAAAAGAGGCTATCAACTTGAAAGTGGGGCTTCTTGGAAGCAGTTTGAGACAGGATCACTTGGAGGGAGCTAAAAAGAGTAATGGGAGGGCAAAAGTGATAAAATTCTATTTTATTAAAAACATAACATAAAATCCTACAGCTACAATCAAGGATTTACACAGAAGTAAATCCTTATACATTACTGTTGGGAATATAAATTAGTTCATTAATTACAAAATTAAGTAGGGAGCTTCCTCAAAAACTAAACAATAGACCCATTGTAACTTACATGTGTTTGAAGAAATGTTGGCTGAATTTTCATCACTCTGATACAGTATCTGGGTAGTTAATTTGTAAATTAGAGTTTATGGCACAGAGTTTTGTTAGGTACAGAGCATGGGGGTCATAATGACTCAGTTCTAGCAAGGGTCACCCCAGATACATCACACTGTAACAGGTGGCAGTTATGGTGGCAGATATGGGAACAAGGATAATGCCATCAAACAGAAGGGTGAAAGCTGTGTGGTACCATACCTGTTCCTCTTAAACCACTGGCTGGAGAGCACTATCCAAATCCTTTCTGAGGGTAGAGTCCCCAGTCACCTCTGGCTAAGGAAGTACCAGACAAAGTTCCCACCACCTCCCAGGAGTATATCCCCAGGGACCACACCTCTAACACAGTGTCCAAATCAAAGAGGAGATAATGTACCATCAAATAGCTGAATTAGTGACTATAGGTCTAGGAAACATTGAAATGTTCTCTGCTTGACTTTCAACTCTGAGGGTACCACTGCTCTCTGAGATAAGATTAGGCCCTTTAAGTTATTATGACATCCACATGGTTCGTATGACTCCTCCTCCTACTCAAGTTTGATGGCTAATAAATTCAGATGAATCTGGGTTTAAATTCAGGTTCTGTCATATGATTCCTCTGTGACCTTAGACATGCCCACTAATCTGTACCTTCATTTCCCAATCTGTGAAATAAACCTTATTCAGCTTTGCCCTGCAAGTTAATTATAAGGGTTAGGGAAAACTAAATATATAAAAGGCCTGTCTGGCACAGTGCCTGCCACATCAAGGATTTTCACTGAAAGTCCATTATGTATCTTCATCCTGTGTTAACTCACCAAGTCAGGGAGACACCAAAGGCAGTGGACCAGCTGTTGACCTGTTATCAGGGAACCTTGTCCTGATACGACACTGCTCAGTGTCTAAGACACTGTTTCTTGTATAAGGATTACAGCCTTAGACTCTTAAGTACTTCTTTTTGCTGTCTTTGCTTCATCTGAACTACAGAAAGCTTTGGCTGGCCAAATTCTAAATCTTCTGGCTATAGGCTCCTACTATTTTTTATTGTTATGCTAATAATCTATTGGCACAGGCTTCCTCACTACTCTTCCTGTATTTCATTTCTGAGCTGGCCATTCTTTAATCATGTTTCACCTTTTCTCCATTACTGCACTGACTTCAACCCTTGCACACCATTTTTTTAATGCTTTGATTCCATGGAGTAATATTGTTAAGCTAAGAACAAAGTGGATGTTTGAATTTTCCAATTAAAAAAATTGTACTGACCTGTTTAGAAATGCAATCGATGTTTACCATACATAAACCAATCTTGTTTGCTTATATGGTACTCAAAGTCCTACAGAGTCAGCCTATCTCTACCTTTGTAGTGTATTTCCTTAAAACTGATGAAGTTCATAGAGTGTGTATGTTATTCCTGTTTTCTTGCTCATTTATAGCTGAAGTTAGAATACACCCTGTGTATTATTGCTTTTCATGTTTTTAAAATATTTTATTCTTATTATGTGGTGTGTGTGTGTGTGTGTGTGTGTGTGTGAGTGTGTGTGTGTTTATCTAAGTTAATGCTATGCTTGTGCAGTGCCCTTGAATCCCAGAAGAGTGTCAGAGGCCATGTAGCTGGATTAACTGGTATTTATAAACTGTCAAATATAGATTCTTGAAACCAAATTCAGGCCCTCTGGAAGAGCAGCAGGTGCTGCTGAGTCATCTTCCCTGCCACTAGTTTTCTATCTTTCTTTTTCTAAGCCCTGGCATGTGATGAGTTCATTTTGATTCAGCATGAACATGGTAAATCACATGTCATATAATAATTCATTATATGTATCATACTTTGCTGACCTCAGCACTCAAATCTATAGGCTTAAAAATACTCTCAAAGCTTCTCTATGTAACTTTACTTTAAACAAATGGATTATACTGTGTGTGTGTGTGTGTGTGTGTGTGTGTGTGTGTGTGTGTGTGTGTGTGTGTGCGCGCGCGCGCGCGCACGCGTGTCCCTGCATGAAAGCACAAATGCTATGGCATGCCAGAGGGCAACTTGCATGAATTGATTCTCTCTTTCTACTATGTTAGTTGTTGAGATCAAACTCAACCATATCACAAGACCCTGTATCTCTTTTTGAGCCCTCTTATTTCAGAGTGATATTGCCTCTGTTTTACCTAGGCAAACATAGATGATGACTAAAGTTTCATGAACAAAGAAAACAAAAAGAGATTCTAATAATCAAAAATGACTTTGAAGTCATGAATTGTGAAATATAAATTTATTTCCTATTGCATTTTTGTACTTCACTTTACCAAAATCAAACAAGAACCCCCCCCATAAAATCCCATATCGACACTGCAAGAACTCTAAATATCTCAATCCTAAAACAACAAGACTAAATCATCTTTTTTCATTTTCTTAGAAGTGTATCTTGAAAATGCCTTTGCAACTTTACCAGGTAGAAGCTGGACTCTTTGAAGTGTATAAATCCCAGGAGAAGCCTGAAGGTGATCACACATTGCTATGAACTGGATTTTGTAGAAATAGTTACAGCTAGGCACACAAAATAGACTGGTTCCAAAGGACAAGGGCTAGCCATTTAGCCACTAATAGTGGAAGAAAAGCTAAGAACAGTGTAGACCAAGGACAAAATTCCAGATTATGAACTTTCTGTGACATACAGTGACAGTGAGGAAATTTTACAATATTCACATGAAATACAAGTATATCAGCAGAAAAGTTTCAGTTGAGTGAAATTACATTTGTAGCAACTGGACCAATAAAAATTAAAACACAATATTTATATTCACTCCTGTATCTAAGCTTGTAGACTAAAATGCATAACTTGCACATAATCCCACAGAACATCTTTTCCTTAACATCGGATCTTTAAAACATTCATACCTTAATGTAGGGCATATCAAGTGGCCTCTGCCAGAAAATGTTGCCTCATCATCTATTCTTCACACCTAAAAAGGAGCACTCACTCTTTCAAATACAAATTAAATGACTTATCTTCCCTAGGGAAGTTGAATTTATCTACATCTCCAAAGTGGTAGAAACTTATTTTAATGTCATGGTTTTGTTTTGTTTGTTTGTTTGCACTTGCTATTTATTAAAGAAAATTAAGTTGGAAGTTATGGAGATTGATGGACTTCTTATATACTATAGAATGGACTTAACATAAACCAAAGGACTTCAGAGCTAAGAGACAGCCAATGGATGAGACTAGCAAGCAAAATAGAAATTAAAACAGCTCTAGAAACCAGCAAGATTATCTTTGATGAAGAAAAGTTTGTCCCTTGTAATTCTCAATGCTTAAGAAAGTGAGACAGGATCACAAATGCAAGGACAGCCTGAACTACAGAGTGAGTTCAAGGTCATCCTACCTAACATAGTAAGACCCTTTCCTAGAATAAGAAGTAAAAAGAGTAGTTAAACTAGAGAATTAATAGCACAAATGGAAGCTCTAGAACAAAAGGAAACAAACTCACCCAGGAGGAGTAGATGCCAGGAAATAATCAAATTGAGGGCTGAAATCAATAAAGTAGAAATTAGGGAAACAATCCAAAGAATCAATGAAACAGAGTTGATTCTTCAAGAAAATCAACAAGATAGACAAATTTTTCTCCAAACTAACCAAAAGGCAGAGAGAAAATATGCAAATTGACAAAATCAGAAAGGAAAAGGGGGACATAATAATGAACACTGAGGAAATCCAGAGAATCATCAAGTCATACTTTGAAAACCTGTACTCCACAAAATTCAAAAATTTAAAGGAATTGGACAATTTTCTGGATAGATATCACTTACCTAAATTAAATTAAAAACAGACAAGCAATTTAAACAGACCTATAACCCCTAATGAAATAGAAGCACTCATCAAAAGTCTTCCAACCAAAACCAGCCCAGGGCCACAGGGTTTCAGTGCAGAATTCTACCAGAAATTCAAAGAACAGCTAATACCAATACTCCTCAAAGTGTCCCACACAATAGAAGCAGAAAGCTCATTGCAAACTCTTTTTACAAGACTACCATTACCTTGGTACCCAAACCACACAAAGACACAACTAAGAAAGAGAACTACAGACCAATCTCCTTCATGAACATTGATGCAAAAATACTCTATAAAATACTGGCAAATCTAATCCAAGAACACATCAGAAAAATCATCCACCATGATCAAGTAGGCTTCATCCCAGGGATGCAGAGATGGTTCAACATACGAAAATATATCAATGTAATCCACCATATAAACAAACTGAAAAAGAAAAATCACATAATCATCTCACTAAATGCTTTAAAAGCCTTTGACAAAATCTAATACTCCTTCATGATAAGTGTCTTGGAGAGATCAGGGATAACAGGAACATACCTAAACATAATAAAAGCAATATACAGCAAACCAACAGCCAACATCAATCTAAATGGAGAGAAACTTAATGTGATTCCTCTAAAATCAGGAACAAGGCAAGGCTGTCCACTCTCTACATATCTCTTCAATATTTTAACAGTCTAGCCAGAAATCTGGTTTTTCTGTTTCAGCTTCCACCATGGAAAAATGTCCCCTCCACACAGACACACAGACACATACACAGACACACGCACAAAAAAAAAAAAAACCCAAATCCAACAACAACCAAAACTACACAAACAGAACCCAAACTAAGACATCCTTAAACTTCATCAGTTAGTATTTTTCTTTAGTTATTTAATATATTCAAAGCTTGCATCTGACAACAAGTGTCTCCCCGGACTAAACTTGAGTTTTATCCTTATAACAAAACAGAGACAAACAAACAAAACATCTAGGCAAAACTGAGACTGTGACATCATACAACCCAAAATTCATCATTTTCTTTAGTTGGCATTGATAAGAGTCAGTAATTAGAAAGTAGAAAACACTTTAAATCTTTCCTGTTGAACTTATATCTTTCCCCCAAAGCTATGATTTATCAAAAGATACCTCCCCCCATTGCTTCCTCCATAACACCATAAGCATTTTCTGAGTATTTACTCTGTGCTCTTTGGGTTATAAATATAAAGGAAATGGATTCTGTCTTTATGATGCAATGGGGAAAGAGAATGAAGTACAGAGATAATTTTAATAAAACAGTTATCTTCTTTTATTTAACCAGGTGGAAGAATATACATGTCGATTTTTTTCAAGAAGAAAATCATATTTTCTAGCCAGGAATAAAAGAGAATGTTCAGTTAGTTCTGACAAGATAAAATTCAGACAAAGGCATTTATGAGTGTAGGTCTCATAGTCAAAGCTGTGGCGTTGAAAGAAAATGTCTGTCCGAGTGTGGTTCACTAGCTTTTCAGTGTTTTGAGTAGAAAAACAAAGGTGACAAAAACCATGGCATAAAGAATATGTCATGGTAATGGAAAGAGACTGTTTTTAGCAAATAATTAAGCTAATACATCTCCATATTCAAATTCTGGAGTTTTCTAATGGCATGAATATTTTACACCAGGTTCATAGTGTTAGATACTTGTAATGCAATCAACAATATATATCTTCTGATCAAATTAGTTGTTCCAATTTAAAATATTATTTACTGATTATACACTTAGAACTCTCGGAAATCTTTCCCCCTCTACATTAAACATGGGCAGACATAGACTAATTTCAACATTTCTGCTCTTTGGAATTGTGTAAAAAATATATCCTGTGCAAGACCTCTGCCAAAGTATTCTTTTACTAATGAATATGAAGAAGATGCTAGTATGTGTGTCATCCAATCACTATCCCAGTATGTGCAGACATAAAGATAATAAGAATCTCTCCTTTCCCAGGGTCAATGAAAAGAAGAGCACATGAAAATCGATAACTCCCTTCTGCAAGCAGCAACAGTACCCAGCTTAAGTGCCAAAGGGACTTACTTCACAGATAGTGGAGGCACTAACTTCCACTTAAATGAGAACAGTGACAAAACTGTTCTCATTTCTATACTTGAATGATTTCAAAGAGAGTCATCTAAAAGACATTTACATAAGATTCAGAATTTCTAGCTGGCCTGAACAAGGGGGAGGACATGGACCACAGACTGCTGTCTGGGAGGCCAGCACGGAACTGATCCAGACCCCTGAATGTGGATGTCAATGAGGAGGCCTCGGCACTCTATGGAGCCCCTGGTAGTGGATCAGTATTTTTCCCTGGTGTAAGAAGGGACTTTGAGAGGCCATCCCATGTGAAGGGATGGTCTCTTGGCCTGGACACATGGGGGAGGGCCTAGGCCCAGCCCAGGTTGATGTTGTGGATTTTGGGGAGCCCCCCGTGGAGGGACCTACCCTCCATTGGAGAGCAGAGGGGTGAGGGATGGGGGGCTGGTGGAAGGTTGTGGGGGAGTGGAAGGAGAGGGAGAATGGATTGACATGTGAAGCAAGCTTGTTCCTAATTTGAACCAATAAAAAAGATTCAAAATTTCACAATATGATATAAAATGTCCAGTTTTCAGTGTAAATTCCTTCATCACATGAAGAACTAGAAATAGATCAAACTAAATGAAAGATACACTTCTGCTAAACAGAATAACAAAATGACAGATACGTTAGAAATGTCCAGAAAGATTATAAAACATTCAAAACAGCAACAACAAAACTCTGTCTTTGAGCAATTATGAAAATGTTGAAAAATTTTAAAAACCTTAGAAAGTTTCAGATAACAGAAATTCTTAGCAAGAAAACTAAAAGGTAGTCTCTAGATGTCCTGCAACTTTCTCTGTAGACCAGGCTGGCCTCAGACTCAGAGACTGACACCTGTCTCTGCCTCCAGAGTGCTGGGATTAAAGGTGTGTACCACTATGCCTTGATGAAATGGAAATCTTAAAACAGAAACTTTAAGATTCAGAGGATGAGCTCAACAGAAGAATTATCAAAAATTTCCAAGTTTCATTAATTCATTAGAAACTGAAACTGCCATCAAACATCTAAAATGAAAAACATCACTCCAAAGTCCTAAAACTATATATGAATTTTCAACCATAATTTAAAATATTTGTCATAGGTCTCCAGTACCAGATGGTTTCTCTAAAGAACACCTCCAAACAGCTGAAGAATTAACATCTGTTATAATACTACCCAGAACCTAGGAGAAAGGGCACTTCCAAATATATTCACAACACTAATATTACCCCAACACCAAAATCCACTCTAGAAAGAATAAAAAAGACAAAATTTGACCAGGCTATTATACAGATGCAAAACACTTTAAAATTGACAAATAGAACTCAATAGTTTTGTAGTAGGGCCCCAGACCTCAAGAGGCCCCAAGACCTTAGCACTACTGACTCCATGATGAAGTACAATTCAGGCTGTAAAACTTAGCATGTAGACTGTACCACCTGCCAAAATGAAAAGAATTACCTAATCTATCAAAATTCATAGTTCCAGGGAAGTATTTAAATGTACTTTTGTTTGGATTATGGTTAACTGTTCTTGTTAACTCAAGTATGCAAACCTAAGACATTGTTATTGTGCTTAACAGTACCCCTGAGAAAGGCTAGGGACTACCCTGGGATCCTGAATACCCAGTGTAGTCTCTTGATGGCTAATAGAGACTTTCAATTGGTTTAAAATCATACTTGAGCAGTCCTCTCTAGTAAATATCACAAACAATATAGCAAAAGAATAATATATCTTATTCTAAAACTAGTCATTATATTCTACCATACTAACAGCCTAAAGAATACCAGTTTGCTGATTAGATCAACAAAACAGTTTAACACAATTCAGTAATTGATTAATGACAGCAATTTTCAGAAAATAAGTGATAAATCAAAAGCATGTATAACGGGTTTTAATCTAATATTGTGCTTAATAATTAAAGCCAGAATATTTTCCTTCAAAGTTAAAGAGAGACACATGACTACTGTTCACCATATCTCTGGAAGTTTTAACCATTGTAACAAGGCAAGAACAGGAAACAAAATGCTTATAAATTTGAAAAGTTTCAATGATGTGATTCTGCATGTATAAATATCAAGTAGAAAATTTTTTTCATGGAAAAAAAACAAAAACTACATGAAGACATTTAGAACTATGAGTATAGCAAAGGTATACAATGCAATTTAAACAATAGTAATCAATTATAATTCCATTTGTACTGTCTATAATCATGTGGTCACTAAAATCAAAGCCATTTTCAAGTCAGAAAAAGACTACTTAGTTTTAAATAAAAATGTCTTACAGAGTTAATGTTTTAATAACTAATGAAATAATTGAACATTATTTCTGAACAGAAAGAAATGAAAAATATCTAATTCGTTCCATCATGTAAAAGTTAAACAATAACAAGAAGGGCTTTATTGTGTACCTATGCTCATGGCCATTGAATGAAAAGAGAAGAGGCCCGGGAAGGCTTAAGACAACACATACAGTCAATCAGTTATGTTGTAGTCCATGTATGGACTCCAAGTATGTCAAGTGCATATAATATTTAGTAAATACAGAGCTTATTTAAAATTTGTATTGGAAGGCTGACAAGCTAGAACATTCAAACAGAAAATAGCAAAAGAATTCTATCTAATAAAATTTCAAGATATAATTTAGTCATAATAACCAATATTTTGTATAGTACAGAAGGAGTACTTTAGCAATGAAGAGATAAGGACACAAATAAATCCAGGAGAAAGACACACAAATAATCTTGCACAAATATACACAACTATTATTTTTTATTCATTCTCTCACACAATACATCCCTACCATAGCCTCCCCTCATTTTTCTCATGGCCACCTCATCCCCTTCTTTCCTGGATGAACTGCTCCTCCATTTTCCTTTGGAAAAGAGCAGGCCTCCCACTGATGTGAACCAAATATGGCATAATTTGATGCAATAATATTAGACACAAACCCTCATATCCAAGCTGAATGAAGCAAACCAGGAGGAGGAAAAGGTCCCAGGAGAAAGCTAAAGAGTCATAGACACCACTACTCACACTGTTAAGTTCACACAAAACCCCAAGCTAACCAACCACAGCATGTAGCATGTATGCAGTGGACCTAGAGCAAGCTCATACAAGATCCATGATCGCTACTTCAGCCTTTGTGAGCCTCTATAAAACCTGCTTATTGGATGCTGTGGGTAATGTTCTCCTGGTGTCCCCAACCCCTCTGAATACTACAGTCCTTCTTCCCCCTCTTTTAAGCTCCACCAAATGTTTTGGTGTGGGTCTCTGCATCTGCTTCAATCAGCTGATGGGTGAAGCCTCTCTGATGACAACTGGGTTTGTCACTGATCTTTGAGTATAGCAGAATATTATTAGGAATAATTTTATTGACTTTTTTGTCAGTTGTGTTTGGTTTTATCGTATGTCTCTGAGATGTCTATAGTCTGGATCCTATCATCCAGGCAATGTCAGGCTCCACTTGGAATTTAGTTTGGGCCAGGATGATAAGCACGTATTGATTTATATTTGTCTACATGCATATATCCAGTGAAACTGCTACCATTTGTGAAAGATGTTGTCTTTTTTATTCCTTCATGTATTTCTGGGATATTTATCAAAAATCAGATGTCTATAAGTGTGCAGAATTATGTCTCGGTATTTTATTCAATGCCACTGAACAACATGTCTTTTTTTAATGCAACTACAAAGTTTTTAATACTAAAGCTCTGTAGTGCAGCTTGAAATCAGGGATGGTGATACCTCAGGAAGATCTTTTAAATTCAGGATTGTTTTAGCTATCCTGATTTTTGGTTTTTCCATATAAAGTTGAATATTGTCATTTCAAGATCTGCTATGAATTGTGTTGGAATTTTGTTAGGTATTGCACTGAATCTGTAGATTGTTTTTGGTATGGTAGCCATTTAAACTGTTAATTCTACTGATCCATGAGGATAAGAGGTCAATTTCTTTCTTCAAAGACGTGAAGTTTTGTCATACAAGTCTTCCATTTGCTTGGTTAGAATTACCCCAAGATATTTTACACTGTCTGTGGCTATTATGAATGGTGTTGTTTCCTTGATTTCTTTTTCAGTTCATTTGTCATTTGTATATAGGAAGGCTAATGTTCTGTTTATTTGCTTTTTGAGTAAATCTTGTATTCAGCTGTATCACTCAAAGGATTTATCACCTTTAAGACCTCCATGGTAGAATTTTGGCCTCACTCATGTATACTATCGTAACATCTGAAAATGACCATATTTTAACCTTCCTTTCCATTTTGTATCCCCCTGATTTCCTTTAGTTGTCTCATTGCTTTAGCTAGAACTACAAGTACTATATTGAATAGCTATGGGAAGAATGGACAGCCTTGTCTTGTTCCTTATTTTAGTGGAATTGCTTTTTGTTTCTCTCCATTTAATTTGGTATTGGCTTGCAATAAATTGCCTTTATTATTTTTGAGTATTTCCCTTGTTTCCCTAATCCCTCCAGTACTTTTATCATAAAGTTATGTTGGATTTTATCAAAGACTTTTAAGCAACTAATGAGATGGTCATGTGTTTATTTTTCCTTCAGATTGCTAGTTTCCTCATATGGTGATTGTATTTACTGACTTTTTCATATGTTGAACCATCCAGGCATCTCAGGAACAAAACCTAGGTGATCATGGTGAACTTTTTTTAATGTGTCCTTGGATTTGGTTTGCAAGCATTCTGTTGAATATTTTTGGATCAATATTCATAAAGGAAATTGGTCTGTAATTCTGTTTCTTTGTTGAATCTTTATGTGGTTTGGGTATCAGGGTGACTTGTAGCCTCATAAAACAGATTTGGCAATGTTCCTTCTGTTTATATTTTGTGGTATAATTTGAGGAGCCTTCACATTAATTTTTCTTTGAAATTATGTTAGAATTCTTTGCTAAAATCCTGTGGACCGGCCGCCGCAGACTGACCTGGAACTAGGTGAGTGAGCTCCTGCCCGCTCCCGACCCCAGACCAGAACACCCCACCACCCCCATCCCACCACCCCCTCCTGAGCCTGCCGGCTTGGGCCAGACACGCCCAGAGAGGGAGGAGCCCCCTGCCCCACCAATCTGCTAGCACTCCATTCTTACATTCCGCCGCCGCAGACTGACCTGGAACTAGGTGAGTGAGCTCCTGCCCGCTCCCGACCCCAGACCAGAACACCCCACCACCCCCATCCCACCACCCCCTCCTGAGCCTGCCGGCTTGGGCCAGACAAGCCCAGGCAGGGAGGAGCTCCCTGTGCCCCAAATCTGGTAGCACCCCACTCTTCCATTCCGCCGAACGACCAAGAAACTAGGAACTAGCGAGGAGACCACCAGGAGCGTCGAGATCATCTAGAGTTGTGGACATCGAATTCCTAGCCCCCACACACCACTGGGCCACAAGAGGAGATAGAGAGAACCCACCCGCACCCACTAAAAGGATATGGGGAGAAGACAGAATAAGATTTCACTCAACAACACAAAGACCAACATGACACCACCAGAACCTAGGGACTCCACTCCGGCAAGAGCTGAAAAGCCCAACACAGAGCATGAAGATGAGATGGACCTCAAAAATTATCTCAGCAAGTTGATAGAGACCTTTAAAGAGGAAACAAGAAAATCCCTTAAAGAAATAGAAGAGAAAACAAACAAAAAATTAAATGAATTGGAGGAAAAGACAAACCAAAAAATTCAAGAAATAAATAAATCTCTTAAAGAATCCAAAGAAAGCCAAGAAAAAACATCCAAGCAAGTGAAGGAAGCTCTTGAAATAGTTCAAAACATGAAAGCTGAAATACACACAATAAAGAAAACACAGAATGAGACCATGTTGGAAATGGAAAGGTTGGATAAACGATCAGGAACTAAAGATGTAAGTGTATCCAACAGGATTCAAGAGATGGAAGAGAGAATCTCAGCCACTGAAGACTCGCTAGAGGATATACATTCATCCACCAAAGAGAACCTCAAGTCCAACAAAACCCTAACACAAAATATCCAGGAAATATGGGACACCGTAAAAAGGCCAAACCTAAGAATAATAGGTGTAGAAGAAGGTGAAGAAATACTGCTCAAAGGTACAGAAAACATATTCAACAAAATCATAGAAGAAAACTTCCCCAACCTACAGAAGGATATGCCTATGAAAGTACAAGAAGCTTACAGGACACCAAACAGACTGGACCACAAAAAGAAGTCCCCCGACACATAATAATCAAAACACCAAATCTACAGAATAAAGAGAAAATATTAAGAGCAGCAAAGGAAAAAGGCCAAGTAACATATAAAGGCAAACCAATCAGAATCACACCCGACTTCTCAATGGAAACTCTGAAAGCCAGAAGGTCTTGGATAGATACCCTACAAGCACTAAGGGAGCATGGATGTCAACCCAGACTACTGTACCCAGCAAAACTTTCAATCACTATAGATGGAGAAAACAAGATATTCCATGACAAAAACAGATTTAAACAATACATATCAACAAATCCAGCACTACAGAAGGCTCTGGAAGGAAAACTCCAACCCAACGAACATAACTACACTCACAAAAACACTGTCAGTAGTTAATCGAATTTCACCAAACACAAAAAGAAACAGAAGGGCAAAATCCACACGCAATGATACCACCAACAATAAATCCAAAACTAAGAAGAACCAATGAACAATGGACATTAATATCCCTGAATGTCAATGGTCTTAACTTACCCATAAAAAGATACAGGCTAACAGAATGGATACGAAGACAGAATCCATCCTTCTGCTGTTTACAAGAAACACACCTCAAATTCAAAGACAGGCGATACCTCAGAGTAAAAGGATGGGAAAAGATTTTCCAATCAAATGGGCTCAAGAAACAAGCTGGGGTAGCAATACTAATATCTAACAAATTAGACTTTAAACTGAAAGCAATCAAAAGAGATAAAGAAGGGCATTTCATACTCATCACAGGAAAAGTCCATCAAGACGAAGTCTCAATCCTGAACATCTATGCCCCTAATACAAAAGCATCCACTTTTGTAAAAGAAACATTACTAAAGCTCAAACCACACATAAAACCACACACACTTATAGTAGGAGACTTCAACACCCCCCTTATACCACTGGACAGAACTACTAGACAGAAACTTAACAAAGAAACAAAGGATCTGAAAGAAGTTATGACACAACTGGGTTTAACAGATATCTATAGAACATTCCATCCAAACACAAAAGAATATACCTTCTTCTCAGCGCCACATGGAACCTTCTCAAAAATTGACCACATAGTTGGCAGCAAAGCAAACCTCCACAGGTACAAAAGTATTGAAATAACCCCCTGTATCTTATCAGACCACCATGCATTAAAGCTAGAATTCAACAGCAATACGAATTGCAGAAAACCTACATTTACGTGGAAAATGAATAACTCCCAATTGCACCATTCCTTGGTTGAGGAAGAAATAAAAAAAGAAATCAAAGACTTTCTAGAATTTAATGAGAATGTAGACACAACATACCCGAACTTATGGGACACCCTGAAAGCAGTGCTAAGAGGGAAGTTCATAGCACTAAGTGCTCACATGAAGAAACTGGAGGAAAGTCACATTAGAGAATTGACAGAACAACTGAAAGCTTTAGAGCAAGAGGAAGCAAACTCACCAAGGAGGAGTAGACGCCAGGAAATAATCAACCTGAGAGCCGAAATCAACAAAGTAGAAACTAGGAAAACAGTACAAAGAATCAATGAAACAAAGAGTTGGTTCTTTGAGAAGATCAACAAGATAGACAAGCCTCTAGCCAAACTAACCAAAAGGCAGAGAGAGAGCATGCTAATTAACAAAATCAGAAATGAAAAGGGAGACATAACAACGGACACTGAGGAAATCCAGAGAATCTTTAGGTCATACTTTGAAAACCTGTATTCCACAAAATTGGAAAACCTAAAGGAAATGGACAACTTTCTGGATAAATATCACTTACCAAAATTAAATCAAGATCAGATAAACAGTTTAAATCGAACTATAACCCCTAATGAGATAGAAGCAGTAATCAAAAGCCTCCCAACCAAAAAAAGCCCAGGGCCAGATGGCTTCACTGCAGAATTCTACCAGAAATTCAAACAAGAGCTAATTCCAGTACTCCTCAAACTGTTCCACTCAATAGAAGCAGATGGGATATTGCCAAACTCTTTCTATGAGGCTACAATCACTTTGATACCCAAGCCTCACAAAGATATGACTAAGAAAGAGAACTACAGACCGATATCCCTCATGAACATCGATGCTAAAATACTCAATAAAATATTGGCCAACCGAATCCAAGAACATATCAGAAAAATCATCCACCATGATCAAGTAGGCTTTATCCCAGGGATGCAAGGATGGTTCAACATACGAAAATCCATCAATGTAATCCACTATATAAACAAACTTAAAAAGAAAAACCACATGATCATCTCACTAGATGCTGAAAAAGCCTTTGACAAAATCCAACATCCCTTCATGATAAAGATCTTGGAGAGAACAGGAATAACAGGAACATATCTAAACATGATCAAGGCAATATATACCAAACCAATAGCCAACATCAAAGTAAATGGAGAGAAACTCAAAGCGTTTCCTCTAAAATCAGGAACAAGACAAGGCTGTCCACTCTCTCCATATCTCTTCAATATTGTACTTGAAGTTCTGGCTATAGCAATAAGACAAGAAAAGGGGATCAAAGGGATACAAATTGGAAAGGATGAAGTAAAACTTTCACTATTTGCAGACGACATGATAGTCTACATTAGTGACCCGAAAAACTCTACCAGGGAACTCCTACGGCTGATAAACACCTTCAGCAAGGTAGCAGGATACAAAATTAACTCAAAAAAATCAGTAGCCCTACTATACACAGATGATAAATCCAATGAGAAAGAAATCAGGGAAACATCACCTTTCACAATATCCACAAGCAACATAAAATACCTGGGGGTAACACTAACCAAAAAAGTGAAAGACCTGTACAATAAGAACTTTGAGACTTTAAAGAAAGAAATTAAAGAAGATACCAGAAAATGGAAAGATCTCCCATGCTCATGGATAGGTAGAATTAACATAGTAAAAATGGCAATCCTGCCAAAAGCAATCTACAGATTCAATGCAATCCCCATCAAAATCCCAACACAGTTTTTCACAGACATTGAAAGAACAATACTCAACTTTATATGGAAAAATAAAAAGCCCAGGATAGCCAAAACAACTCTTTACAATAAAGGATCTTCTGGAGGCATCACCATCCCCGACTTCAAGCTCTACTATAGAGCCATAGTTCTGAAAACAGCTTGGTATTGGCACAAAAATAGACTGATAGACCAAT
This sequence comes from Cricetulus griseus, assembly GCF_003668045.3. Lineage (NCBI taxonomy): Eukaryota > Metazoa > Chordata > Mammalia > Rodentia > Cricetidae > Cricetulus > Cricetulus griseus. Next base: position 27,220 of record NW_023277023.1, read on the forward strand.
GGAATCGAATTGAAAACCCTGATATCGACCCACGCACCTATGGATACCTTATTTTTGACAAAGGTGCTAAATCTATACAATGGAAAAAAGACAGCATCTTCAACAAATGGTGCTGGTACAATTGGATTCGGACATGCAGAAAATTACAGATAGATCCATACCTGTCACCATGCACAAAACTTAAGTGCAAATGGATCAAAGATCTCAGCATAAATCCAACCACACTGAATCTTCTAGAAGAGAAAGTGGGAACTACCCTTGAACAAATTGGCACAGGAGACCACTTCCTGAACATTATGCCAGAAGCACAGACATTGAGGTCTGCAATTATTAAATGGGACCTCCTGAAACTGAGAAGCTTCTGCAAGGCAAAGGAAACAGTCAGTATTGGACAGGAGACCAGATCTTCAGAAGCACAGTCCCACATCTGACAAAGAGGACGACCACCCACAGAATGGGAAAAGATCTTCACCGATCCCACATCTGACAGAGGACTGATTTCCAAAATATAGGAGCTCAAGAAGCTAGCCACCAAAACACCAAACAACGAAATTAAAAAGTGGGGTGCAGAACTAAATAGGGAATTCTCAACAGAGGAATCTGAAATGGCTGAAAGACACTTAAAAAAGTGCTCAAAATCATTGGCCATCAGAGAAATGCAACTCAAAACAACTCTGAGATACCATCTCACGCCTGTCAGAATGGCTAAAATAAAAAACACCAATGACAATCTATGCTGGAGAGGATGTGGAGAAAAAGGAACACTCCTCCATTGCTGGTGGGAGTGCGATCTTGTAAGACCACTCTGGAAATCAGTATGGCGGTTGCTCAGAAAAATGGGAATCAGTGTACCTCAAGATCCAGCCATTCCTCTCTTGGGTATATACCCAAATAGGGCATGTACTTACAACAAGGACATATGTTCAACCATGTTCATAGCAGCATTGTTTGTAATAGCCAGAACCTGGAAACAACCTAGATGCCCCTCTATTGAAGAATGGATTGAGAAAATGTGGTACATTTATACAATGGAGTACTACTCAGCAGAAAAAAGCAATGGAATCTTGAAATTCGCAGGCAAATGGATGGAACTAGAGGAAACCATCCTGAGTGAGGTAACCCAGTCACAAAAAGACAAGCAAGGTATGTACTCACTGATATATGAATTTTAGACATAGAACAAAAGACTACCAGTATATAATGCTCTTCACCAAAGAAACTAGGAAACATGAAGGACTCTAAGGGTTAAATGGTCCCCAGGAATGGAAATGGCATGAACTCCCGAACTAATTGGGGGCATGAGGGTGGGGGGGGGAAGGAGCTGCTACAATAAGAGCAAGAGAAGAGGAGAAGAGGAGAGGAAATGGAGGGGCAGAAACATTGAGTTGGGGGAAGAATAGAGGAAAGAGAGCAAGATGAGAGAAACGATATCAGAGGGAGCCACTGTAGGCCCGAGAAGGGATCAGGAACCAGGGAGATCTCCAGAGACCTACAAGGATGACACGATCTGACAATCCAGGCAATGGTGGAGAGGATAACCTAAAAACCCTCCCCCTAAAATGAGATTGATGACTTCTCTTTATGCCATCCTAGAGCCCTCACCCAGTGGCTGATGGAAACAGAGACAGACATCCACAGATATACAATGAGCCGAAATCGGGAATTTAGTTGAAGAGAGGGAGGAATGAAGAACGAAGGGGTCTGTACTAGGATGGAGAAACCCACAGGAACTGTTGGCCTGAACAAGGGAGAGCACATCGACCCCAGATGCTGTCCAGGAGGCCTGTACAAGACTGATCCAGACCCCAGAACATAGATGTCAATAAGGAGGCCTCTGCACTCCAGGGAGCCTCTGGTAGTGGATTAGTATTTTTCCCTGGTGCAAGAAGGGACTTTGAGAGCCCATCCCATATGAAGGGTTACACTCTGGCCCTGGACACATGGGGAAGGGCCCAGGATCAGCATAGGAAGACTTGGTGGACTTTGCTGAGCTCCCGTTGAGGGCCCTACCCTGCCTGGGGAGTAGTGGGTGGATGGGGTTGGGGGGATGGGCTGGGGGTGGGGGAGAAAGTTTGGGGGTGAGGGGAGGGAGAGGGAGAAGGGACTTGAAATAAGCTTGTTCCCTAACTAGAACTAATAAAATAAAATAAAATTAAAAAAAAATAAAATAAAATCCTGTGGACCTCACCCTTGTGGGTATTTTTGAGAGTCTTTTAATGATGGCTTCTATTTTATCAGAGGTTATAGATCTATTTACCCTGCTTATCTGATCACGATTTAACTTTGGTAATTGTTACTTACAAATAGAATTTCCATTTCTTTTAGATTTTCCAATTTGGTAGAGTACATTGTTTTTAAATATGTCTTTATAATGCTCAGTGTTTCCTTGGTATCTGTTTTTATTTCCTCTTTTTTCTGATTTTATTAATATTTGGATATTCTCTCACTATCTTTTACTCAGTTTGCATAAGAGTCTATCTTTTTGACTTTGTCAAAGAACCAACTCTTTGTTTCATTGATTCTTTGCATTATTCTCTTTGCTTCTGTTTTATTAATTTAGGCTCTCAGTTCGATTATTTCTACCATCTACTCTTCTTGGGGTGTGCTTGCTTTTTTGTTGATTTTCTGGAGATTTTAGTGTGTCAGTATGTGTAGGATTAAGGTCTCTTTATTCCAGAAGACACCAAGGTAAAACACAGGCCAAAGCTAGGTTATAGAACCCAGCCAGCGCGGCCAGAACAAAAGGTCCAGGGTCCCCACGTGCAGCCCCTTAAGAAGCTCTCTTACGTGACCCCGGCTTTCCTTCACCCCGCTCTTATGGGCGAGTCCCGGGTCCACCTGGAACCTGTCCCAGGACTATTGGGCGGGGCTAGGGTGTCTCCCTACATTTTAGGTATGCTGAAAGCATACTAGCATGAGATCTCTCCAAATTCTTTATGAAGGCACTTAGTGGTTTGAACTTTCCTCTTAGTACCACCTTCATTGAGTTCCATAAATTTTGATAATTTGTGCAATCATTTTCATTGAATTCTAAGATGTTTTTAGTTTTTCTCTCCATTTCTGTCTTGATTCAGTAGTCATTCAGTAGACAGTTGTCCAATTTCCTTGAGTTTATAGGATCTCTGTTGTTATTAAAATCGAGCTTTAATCATTGGTGAGCTTCTAAGATGCAGGAGATTATTTCAGTTTCCTTGTATATGTTGAAACTTGAATTTGCAAAAAAGTTTCTAGGCAACAAACATTCCAATTTTAGCTACCCAATGAAACTTAAGGTGTGGCCACATAGAAACTCCTTTACAAAGTACATGTGACCATGAAAGTGGGTTCTATAGATAAAAGGCCTAGAATCTAGTGTGGTTTCTGACTGAAATAGCATAGATACTAGCAGGCCATAAAATACATGTGGCATTTTCTTACGATAGGTACTATTAACTGGGAGCTAAAAAAAATGGTCTAGGGAGGGAAGAGTATGGGATAGGCATTCTGAGAAATTTGGATGACACCTGTCTCTATAGATAGCCAAATGTCACCAGGCCATTAACAACATCGACTCTCAGCTTTCTGGGTAGAATGCAGTCATTTTATTTTGTTTCAGCCATTGAGGAAACACCTTGTGTGTATGGCATTCCTGGTTTCCTCACTGTTTGTCTATTAATACAAGAACTTCATGCCCTCTACAAGCCTTTCTATAATGAGGGCTCTTAATCTCAGAAGGAAACTGTTCTAAGGCTGTCACTTCTAAGCAGCCTTTTCAGAACCAAATTAATCATCCCCATCTAGGGAAAGAACTAGGTAAGTTATGTAAACACATACTCAGACTTCTGTGTCCACCTGCACTTAGTTTTCCCCTCAAGTTCTAAATTCTGGAAAGTGTAGTGTCTTCCTGTTATCATTCTGTCTCTTTCCATTACAGCTGTTTTGTGCAACCACTGTCTCAGTATTGTCCTGACAATTTCTGTTCTGTTTTCTATTCTCTTATGTGTTAGAACCAAATTCTCATATTAATTTTACGTTGCAATGTTTTGTGTGATTTCTCATTTCTTTCTGATGAGACCATGGTTCTACATCTACACAAATTATATTCACACATGGCATATTTTTATAAGAACATATGGAAGATCTAGCATGAAAGCCCCAGTTCTTTGGAAATGGAACTACAAATAGAACCAGAAAAGTAATTAAACACTGCAAGGGAGTAACACTCTATATCAGTGAATTTTATGCTAATACTATATTTACTTTTCACAAATAATGCTATTAATTTGATCAACTTTTTTTCAATAAGCATAAAATACACTTTTACCTAGAATTCTCATTTTTACTTTCTAATCCAGTCTATTGAGATAACATGGCAGAAATGATTCTACCTCATAATAGCCCTTCCAAATGGAACAAAGTCTGGGAAGACTCAAGCCTAAGATTCAAATTACCCTTAGATAATTCTTATGGAAGCTGCAAATAGGCATTTGTCACTCCAAGGATTTTCCCTTAGTCAGTGCAACATTTACTGTAATGATATAAACACACTATGTGTGACTGAGATACACTTAACTATGCAGGCTAAACATACTCAGGTGCTTCACTGAGTGCCCAGAGAAGATGGTCCTATAACAGTTCAGAGAAATGTTGGAAAATAATTAACTCCTGGAGTGGATTTGAATTATTAGTATTGAAGCATAGCTGGGGGAAGCTGCTTCAAGTATTATCTCCTGAACTGAAAAAAATGCCAATCTTGATGAAAGTTTCTCCCTTATTATTGGTTTACAAAGAGAATTTTCTGCTTTATGTAAACATAAAATTCCAGAACTGATTCTTTTCTAAGTTTAATTCAGGGATCAAACAATGATGGTAGGGATTCCTAGATCTAGATGGTAGTAGATCTTCTAGATCTATTTCCTTGGGGCTGCATCAGTTCTCAGTGCTTCTCAGAGAAAGCACATTTTATGCTTACATCATCTAACCCTGGAAACCAGTGGCAGAGTCTGGTTTTTCTGAGAACTCAGTCAGATACCTTTATCTTGTGGGGACCTTCCATGAAATATTGACTCAGTCCTAAAGCATGGTGAGTCAGGCAGGATAAGATGAAATGGTGATGGTATAAGTGACCTCATGTTCCTGTACTGTATCTTGTGGGGGTGGGAAACGTTTTTTTCTAAAAGCCAATTTTTCTAAAACTTCCTCTGGTGCTATTAGTATGTTAATGATGGTGTACACTAGAAGATCACAATGGACAAGATCTAAGAAGAGCAGGGTGTCAGTTTATAAAAATGAATAATGTAATTGCAATAATAGAAACACTATAGAGTATTGTTTTTGCTACAAAGTCATGTTGAAACAAACATTTCCTACCTGTACTATTTTAAATCTCTGATCTGGTTTATCAGCTTTCAAGATGCCCAGCAGCTTCTGGGTTAATTGGAGCTTGAGGCAACTTCTTCTTGTTGTCTCTGAGGACCCATCTTTGTTCTAAGATGAACTTTCGTATGTGATGCTGTGGGTGGTGCATAACAGACTGTGCTCTTGCCTTTATAAGGGCATCAATGGGGCTCCTGAGAAAACATAACTGAGTAGACTGTAAAGTCGGTATTCCCATAATTGCAGCCCAGATGCCTTGACTCCAAACGGAGAATAAAAAATTCAATAAGATGACCCATCCCTAGATCCCTTTGCTGCTGACTCTAGAATTAGGAATGCCTAATTTAGAAGATCTCAGCAATGAACTCAGTTTGAAGTTTGAGGTACAGTGGTCCTTAAGGTGCAAGATGAGTCAAGCAGTTTCTGTCTACATGTTGTAAATTAGGTACAATTCTAATGATGCAGAAGGACAGAGGATGGCATGTAAAACCTGGTCTAATATACTGGTCTAATAAACACTGGACAAGCTGGTCTGCTGGGGTTTTACAGTGAGTGGACACCAGGATCCAACTGAGATACATCTTATTTTTCTAAACAAAATCCCATTAGAGGATTCTAAACAGAGTTCGGAAGAATTTTGATGAGATGATACACTGTGAATTTGGCTGTCAGCAAGTAAAGAGGCTGAGCCATATCCTTATCAGACAGAAGAGAGACCTCTCTCTAGTCACTTTCCAAGATGGCTTTCTGCCATGTACTAGTTTTGTTTTACTTTGTTTTGTTTTGGGTGTTTTTCCTTCCTTTCTCCTTCTGGCACTGTTCCTGCCCTCAAAAGCATTAAGCTACTGTCTGCCACTTCTTAGTTCATCTTCCCTGTTCATTGCCAAGGTATTTAGAATGTAGATGAAGACTGGATTTAAAATTCAGAACTTTGAATTGGGACAGAAAGAAAGTGACCAAGTCATCCTTCAGAAATCAAGTTAATGGGGCATATAGGCACAGGCTTTCTTGTTCAGTGACTTGCTGGTACAGAAACTAATAAAGCTTCAGCTCCCATTCTCATTTATACTATAACAGAATGGAAGCAAGTATTACAGAGATATAATATTACTAGAGAAAGGTTACAAATGTCAAAGGATCTTAATATACTTATTAATTTAGCATATATACTTCCTTTGAATCAGCAAAGGTAACAGAAGGCACTGATACTATGGTTGATAGAAATATAATTTGTTTGCCTTTGAAAATTGTTGTGCTCTGACATTTGAATCTGGTGTGTCTGGTGTTAAGGGAATTAACAGCCTGGGAGCAACCACATGGCAGCTGGTGATCAGGGGCCCTGAAAGAACAAATGATTTTCTTCTCTTCTTTTTGATAACTGCCTTCCTAGTCTGGATTCCCCCAAGATATATGCATACATACTTCACCCAGTGCAAAGCACCAGTCAGAAAGGAGCTGTCTACACTTTCCTATCTCCCAAGAAACTCTTCTCCTCATCCTTAAAATAAAGATGACAGATAGGATGAAAGAGACTCACACAGAAATAGACAACTCAAACTGCCTTATATCTCTCTTTTCTTTCCCTCTATAGCAACACATGTTAAATTCTTTTTGGAGAAAGAGCTTTTATGACTTTGGACTAGTGCTCATATCTTTAAAGATATGTTGAGATTATTATTGATTTAATGCTCTTAAATTTAAACTTTGTAAAATAATTTTCCAAAGCAATATTTTAAATATAACCAGTACCACCTAAAATTCAACTTTCATTCCAACCAGCTTAAATAATTGGGTTGTATTCATAGGAGGAAAACAAGAACATATGAAGCTTTAATAAGATTAAGATGTGCAAATCCATATGACAGATTGATCATTACAAATAATAGTTCTAGACAGATTCCTGTGATGAAATCAGAAAATGGGTAGGGTGTTATTGGGAGCAGGGGAGGAGGGGAGGGAGAGGGAACTGGGATTGACATGTAAAGCAATCTTGTTTCTAATTTAAATAAAAAATGTTGAAAAGAAAAGAAACCATTATCTCTAATGAGTCTGCCCTGCTTTGCATATCTTTCTAGGAAGATTTATATAGTTACCTGTCCCATAACTTTTCTTCTCTAACACTTTGAGCACTGCCTTTGAAACAGATCAAGTCTCAAGTCACAGATTTCTTTTCCCTGCAAATTAACCACAGCGGGGAAACAAGTAGAAACTTTGCATCATTGCCTGGAAATTCAATGGCATGGATTTCATAAGTTTTATTTGCTCAGAGAAGGTGCTTTAGGTTACTCCAAATGCCATCAAACACACACACACACACACACACACACACACACACACACACACACACACAAACACACACACATACACGCGCGAGCGAGTGCACGCGCACGTGCACACATACACACCTTTTACTTATAGAAACAATATTTAAGCTTAGCTTGATTGTGCTGATTCTGTTTGTGTGCCAAATGAATGAACTAAGTTTGCATTCGAGAGAAAAATGAATGAAGAAATTACTTCTACCTCAATTAAGAGAATCTAAGAAGATCTAAACATTAATAGTTTTACTGGAGAAAATAAGAAAATAAAGGGTATCCTTTCAATGATAAAAATCTAAAGGGTTTTCAATTTGCTACAATTTAGAACACCACTCTCTCTTAGTTTCATCACCAAACCCAGATATATTCATCTTACCTCTGAGAAAATTACAAGTATGGTGACTCCTAGCACTGCAGCATAAGTTTACCATGTCTAAAATTCATAAAAATCGCTCTCTTATCTTGATCAGGGACAATTGTAGAGATTAAAACCAGTGGTATAACTCAAGTTAAATTTAATCAACCAATTAGATAATAGTTGAGAACATTCTTCCTTTTCCTTCTTTGTCCCTACCTCCTTTTCTTTCTAAATCTGTCTTATCTTCTTTTTGTTCCTTCATCATCCCTTTTGCTTTTCCTTTCTTGCCTCCTTTTCACTTAGTGTTGCTCCATCCTTCTTTCTCCATGATTTCTCTCTTTACATTATGCAGTGAGAATGAGCATGGTCCACCCAGTAAATAAGACTGTCAACACAAAAATATTCATAATCTCTAATTTCCATTCACTACAACCAAATTAAAATTGTCTCAAGAGTAAAAGAAATCTTTTTAGAATGATTAAATTATGTTTCAAGTGTCAGGTGAAAAAAAAACTGAGCTCAGCAAACTTGAATGACTTATCTAATCAGAATATGACAGGCAGTTAAACCTTGCCCTTTATCACGACTGAAAAGAAGAGAGTAGTAGAAATTCTGTATTTAAAAATAACCCCACAGAATAATGCAAAAGGTCCTTCTTCAGAAGAATTATCCTGCTATTCAATATTCAAAATAGGTAGCTTAAATTCTTAAAAACATAATAATAAATGCAAAATAGAAATGATCCCAGAGGAAATAGAATTCTGTTCTTCAGAGGGTGTGCTCTATGCGGGTGGATACCAAATTTACAAGTATATTCTTTCCAGGTTTGAGACTGCACAACCTGTCTCCATAATATAACATAATTACCACCTTAAGTGACATGAAATGAGGAATCCTGGCACTTAAGAAAAGTTCATTGTGTTCTGGAAATATTTACAGGCTGTAAGTTAGCTGTTGTCATAAAACCAGTCTGCATCATTGCCTAAAAGCTTCAAATCGACTGTGTAAAACATTCAAGTGTACGGACACTTTCTGTTAACCTGCTAACCAGGTAACCAGTTTGTTATGTTTGTAACTATTTTCTTCCTTTCTCTATAGCTATAACAATCTGTATTTTTCTCTAGTGCAGTTCTATGCTCATTTTCTTTAGTGGTTTGGAGAGTAGATTTATTTAATAGCTACTGAGCATTCTGCTTCAAACATGTGATGCATTGTGGCATTGTAATAGACTTTCCTGTATGAGAAAAATAACACCTTCTAGCCAACATTTTGAATAAATATTCACTTGAAGACCTTTACCAGAGTGTTGTTACTTGCAAGACATAAAGTTCAATATGACAAATCTTTAAGCCAGAAAGCCTGTGTCTTTCTAACCAAGATTTTGTAAATTAGATGTTCATGAAAAATAACTAGGAAGAAAAACGAAATAAATCTAGAAAATAGAAAACAACAGCTTTGAAAGAGATGCTCAGCTATAAAGAACAATCCACAGCACACATGAAATATATGAGATTACTTCAAAACTGTCCCCAATTTAACCACCTTGAGTGCATTCAAATCACTATTAAAGGATAGAAGGAAACCCAAGCTCATTACAGTACCTTCCATAAGGCGAAGATGTAGAGTTGAGTCTGGGAAATCTAGGCCAAAAGGAATCTACAAGACAGGATATTGAAGAAGATGGAAAATCTATATGAGGGAAGATGATCCCTGGGTTAAGGTTTGGAAAGTGCTGTTACAATGGGCTCCTGCGATAAAGTAGAACCATTTCCAGCAGCCAGGCCTTGTCCTCATTCTCCAGGGGACATGATGTACTGCTGATGTTCACCTCACTGTTTTCAGCTGTGCAAGAAGTACATCACTCAGAAAGGAATGTTTTCTTGGTCTATAAGCTTAATGACCACTGAAGGCTAGAGTGGATAAAGCTTCACTGAACTTGGGTATCATGCAACCATTAGTGATATTCAGCATTTTCCTTATAATGACTGGATATTCTTATGCCCTCTATTAAGAAATGTTTATTCAGGTTTTTATCTACAATTAGGCTATTGATTCTCTTTACATTTATTTTAGTTCCTTTTTCATTTTATGGGCTGGTAGAACAAGTGAATTAATAAACATCATGTCATTTTCAAAGGGCTATAATGGAGAATTACAGGAACTAAAGTGACTTTGATGGGCAGTGAAGGAATCATAAAATATGATCTAAATGAAATAAAAATTTTATTGACATTTTTAGCACATTTTATGGATGCAGGAGTATAATAGCAATAAAAACATATGAGCAACTACTTACACATAACAGTAAATTTACATTCTAAAAATTATGCTGGATAAATGAGGCCAAAGGACAACAGAGGATAAGCTGTAGTGACTGTAGCTTGAAAGAGAGGCCAGGGGGCTTAAGAGGAAGCCAGTACAGTAAAGTATAAGGAAATATTTCTTATTTGGTGAAGTTTTTTGTTCATCTTAATTTTGATGATGCTCCTAGAGGAATACATACATGTGAAATACCACAAAATCTGTGCTTTAAGCACAGATACTGTGTGCCATATATATGTATGCCAACTATACTTCAATGAGCTTGAAAAAGGAGTAAAGAAGTGGAGGAGAAGAAGCAGGGAAGTGGTGGCACATGCCTTTAATCCTAGCACTTGGGTGGCAGAGAGATTTGGATCTCTGTGATTTTGAGGCCAGCCTAGTCTATAGAGTGAGTTCCAGGACAGGCTCTAAAGCTACAAAGAAACCTTGTCTCCAAAAAAATCACAAGAAGAAGAGGAGGAGGAGGAGGACGAGGACGAGGACGAGGATGGGAAGGAAGAGATTAGGAAATTAGTAAGTCAGAAAAGCAGAAAGTCATGAAGAGAGGAAGGGGAAGAAGAAAAGGAAGAAGAAAGGGAGAAAGAGAAGAAAGGGAGAATGAAAAAGAAGGGAGGAAGGAAGAAAAATTCTGAGGTTCCTTCTAAGATCAGGTAAGAATATGTCTCCCACATGAAAAAAGAATTTGGGAATTCTTGCAGACTAAAAGAAGTAAACAGAGATGCTATGGAGTATTTAGTACGGAGAAATTCACGGAGTATTCAACCATGTCCTTGGAAATTCAAAATATCATCTTAGAGGTATTGTATCTATGTCTTAACTCTTAAATGTTAATAGGAGTAGCTATCTACAAAGAGAAAAAGGAGCCATGAGGACATGTATAGGCAAAGACCAAAAAATAAGGGAAAAAAAGATTTATTTTGGCAGATTGACAGGTAGTATAATGGTGGAGCCAATGTAGAAGTACATCAAGGAGGAATGACATTATCATACCTGAGCCGTGGTACTGATGCATCTCCTGCAGTATAAATACTGTCTATCACACATTCAGCAGTGGGCATGGTTTGATGCATTAATCTTATTCCAGATAACAACTTATACATGGTGTATTTTCTCACAAACAAACATCACAAAGTGTTTCACTCTTTTTAGCATTCTAGAAAAGGAAAATCACACCACCTCAATCTAAACAATGTTGTCCATGAACAAGAGTGCTAAAGTGAAAACTTCATTATCTGCCCATAGACTGTCAACTTCAAACCCTCAACTAATTATGTGTAACTATGAATCAATCTTTGTTTATAAGTTTGGACATAGAAATTACAAAACCTTCAAATAGTCTTCTGAGCCTATGAGAATACTCAAATTTCTATATTATAGTCACAGTGCTCAACACTGAAGTCATAAACATAACATAACTACTGCTTGGGAAAATTGAGATATGACTAAAAGTATAAGGAAGTCTGATCTTCTGTTTGGTTTCCACAAGACTCTGGGATTTGCACTGAATGCCAATTTAATGGAATTAGAAATTCTGTTTGAAGCCTGGAATTTCCATTTAGCTACCAATTTACTCACTAAGGAAGTGTTCAACCATGTTATGAGAAAGTGGAATTTAGCCTGTGATTGGGTTTTGCATCCTGATAATATTGCCTTAAGTACAAAACCCTTCTGTGAGGTCAAGATTAGAAAGATTAGGGGCCAAGAACATTTTTTCTTACAAAAGAAAACTCCAGGCTTTTAGGTCTCCTTAATGATAAGGCTTTGATCGTTCTCATCTTGCTAATCTGCAAATCCAATCACACTTGCACTTGAGCACTGAGAGCTCAGGCCCTCTTGTGAGCAAAGAATCCCTCTGAATTGACACATTGTAGGGAGAAGCTCTCTGTGAAATATTTCATTGTAAAGCTCCACACTAAGATACCTTGTTAAAAATCATTTAGACATCAGAAAACTGATGCTTGTAAATTCCAGTCACTATATAAAATTTGCAAAAGCTTCTAAAATTGCAGCATAATAGAAGTATGCATAGTACTGGAATAAAATCTACAAAAAATATGGCACTGTATTTATAAAGAATTATGAGGAACATGACATTATTTATAAGATGTAAATAACAGAATCTTTCTATTGATGTAAATAATAGATTAGTACTTCT
>NW_023277024.1:0-39626 GCF_003668045.3 Cricetulus griseus
CTGAAGATGGATGCACTAGCATTAGAGAGGAACTTCTGGTGACTGTCCAGGCAGTGAGATGTCTCTGTCAGTTTTGAGTTTATTCATTATTATTCTAAGGCCTCTGATGGAGTTGAAGATTATGTACATAGTTAGACTGATCCTCATTAAATAAATAATACATAAAATAAAACTGTAAAATAAAATGAAAACTGAAACAATTAAAGAGTAATAGAGGGTATATACTCTAAGATTTAGATTAGAGTAGAACATTCCAGAAAGAACACAAAACAGGAATTATGCCATATATCAAAGGATGACACTCCATGAAATTACAAAGTTCCTGCTCAGCACAGCACTCTACCAGTAGAGTGCTCAGAGAGCCCCTGAAATGTGAGAACAACATTCTCAGCTTACTTTAGATAAAGAGCTGATATTCAGTAGTTACTAAGCATTGTAGAAACTAAATAACAAGGAAAGAAATTAGCCAAATATATATGAGTTAATGAAATGATTTTTTAAACAAGAAATACAAATGGCCAACAAACTTTTATTTTATTTTATTTTATTTTATTTTTCGAGAAAAGGTTTGGAGCCTATTCTGGCACTTGCTCTGGAGACCAGGTGGCCTGGAACTCATATAGATCTGCCAGCCTCTGCCTGACAAGTGCTGGGGTTAAAGGCATCTGCCACCAATACCTGGTGCCAATAAACATTTTAAAATGTACTTTACACAATCCTTGTCATGAAAATGAAAATATTCAATAAAATACTAACAAGTTGAAACCAAGCACACATCAAAAATATCACTCGCCCCGCCCAAGCTGGTTTAACCCCAGAGATGCCAGGTTGGTTCTATGTATGGAAAATGGTCAATATAATCTACTGTATAAACAAACTGAAAGAAAAATAACCACGTGATTATCTTGTTAGATGTTGTAAAAGCCTTCAATATAATCCAATACACCTTCATAATAAAGTTCTCAGACAGATCTGGGATGGAAGGATCAGACCTAAACATAATAAAGCCGATATATAGAGCCAACAAACCAATATTAAAATAAATGGAGAAAAACTCATATTGATTCCAATAAAATCAGGAACAGGTCTAGGCTGTCCACTCTTGGCTTATCTATTCCACACAGTACTCAGAGTTCTAGCTGGAGCAATAAGACAACAGTAGGAGGAGGGCCTGGTCCTGCCCAAACAATTGTTCCAGACTATGTTGACTCCACATGGGAGCCCTTAGCAATGAGGGGGAGTGGACTGGGGCTGGGCAGGTAACAGGGGTGGGTGGAGGCAGGTGGTGTTGGGAGGAGGAGTGAGAGGAAGAACTGAAGTTGGAATGTAAAATGAAATCAAAAAATTAAAATTAAAAAAGAAATTAAAATTTAGGAGATTTTATGAACACGTCATGTGGAGTGGGTCAATAAAAAGGAAATAAGGGCAGATGATCAATTCTAGAATTGATTGAAATACATATGCACATATAAAACACTCAGATATTTTAAGTAATAAAAGTTTAAAAAAACTTCTAAAAATTAAGTATGTTGGTTTGTATTGGAAGAAGTGAGTCAAGTGTGGAATCCAAAGGGACAGAGGGAATTTTCTCACTATCACACGAATCTATGAAAGATTCTAGCACATTCCACAGGAGACCCAGTCATGATTCAGGGATCATGAAAACTCAATGCCTCTCCCTAACACCTTATCCCACTGGGTAAATACACAAGGAACTCTAAAATACCTTTGCTAATTAACAACTGGAAATTTTTATTTATTGTCTAGTCTCTCACACCTAATGCTGTCCTTGTCACTGAAGGTGAAATGAAAATTGCAGTTCTGGAGGGAGGTGAGGTCACAGAGTCACAGACCTCTAAATCACCCTTGTTCTAACTCTCCCACACTGAGGCTTATTAATGACTCTGGATCTGCTCATTGAACCCACCAACCTGCGGAGACAAGAAGCCAGGTGAGTACTGTGTATTTCAGTCTGTGTGGTAAAATTAGAAAGAGAGAGGCCTGAGTAAATGTTCATGTCTTGTAATGGGATCTGGTGTAGAAACAGATCCATGGACTACACAAAATGCACAAGAAAAATTGTATAGCTAGGAGATGAGGTACACAGATCTAAGTTTTCCTAACCTTGAATCCATTTTGTTTCCTGGTATAATATAGGTTTCTCACTGATTCTGACTGTGAGTAAGAGAAGGATAATTCAGCCCAACTCATTATCTGTTTAAGAGTTTATAAACTAAGTCAAAGTGAAAATTCACCTCAGCTTCCATGTTGTGTAGACTATATCTTCAGTAATAAGAATTTGAGTTTATTTTGCTATCATTTTATGTCATAGAACACAGTAGAATGAAAATACAAGTCACACATATTTCAGAGAAGAGCAGGATGTGAGTATGATTGTGGAGTAAAAAGTATTCATATGTGACAGTACATTTATGTTCAGTTTATAGAAGCAGTAACTGAATCTCTAGTGAGTGTCATTTGCTGCAATGACTGGTTTGAAGCCTCTCCTTCTTGAACTTGGGAAGGGAAAATGGAAGGAAAGTTTCAGTATGAGTGTCAGGCAGTTTTATTCAAGGTCAAATGTGTGAATTTATTCCAGCTGGTTTCAGCATACTGTAATATTAATCAGAACCTGATAGCTGACAACACGCACTGTATATCTTTATTGATACTGGAAGACAGAGCCTTGTTCATGGTCTGCTAGGGTTCTAGCCCATGGCTAAGTCTGCATTAACACTTAGCACGGACACTACTAACACTGGGCAGCATTTAATGCTCACACTGTACAAGATTATAGATTTTACATTCTTCTGATTGCACCATATGATATTACATCCTATTCTCATTGTAAATTCATTATACATCTCATTGTAATAGACTTGTTTTAATGTAAGAGTTAGAAAATATGTCAAAGTGTGTTAAAAATCCTTTAATCACAGAACTTTTGTGGCAGAGAAGGCAGATCTCTGTAAACTTGAGCTCAACATGATCTATGTAGTGAGTTTTGAGACAATCAGAGCTAGACACTGATGCCCTTTTTTGTAAAATAATAATAAAGAAGAGTGAATAAATGCTGAAAATGACAAGAAATTTTTTTAGCAACTTAGTGTCCATCTAACAATATTATCTAGTAATCACATAATAGTGTTTTCTTTTATATGCTGTACATATTAATAGTGTTAGTAATTCCTCTGTATACCTAGTATAATTCTTATCCCTGAGATGTTAGCAACTAATAGTTTTGGTGGCATCATAAACATCAGGTTTATCCTGTACTTGTGAAACCAAACTGGGAGATGGAACAGTTTTATGTCTGGTCAGACCATGATGAGAAGAATTCCCTCAGAAGCACTGAAATTTGACATTTGCCTAAGAGATAATCCTTTATGTTACACGTTTTCTTTATTTTGTCTTAATGTCTGTTTCCCCTGCATGTAAATATGAGCGCTGTGAGAATTCAGTGCTTCTAGAGGCCAATAGGTGAAGACAGAAGCCCCTGAAATTGGAATTTCAGGCAGATGTAGGGCACCCTGTGGGTGCTGGGGACCAAAACGGGATCCGCTGAAGCAGCAGCAGCACATTTTTCCTGAGCATTGAACCACCTCTCTATTCACACAGAATGAAAAGATTTAGCAGCACGATCCATACAATAGATTACCAAATATATGAACAGAAATGAAACGAGGAACACGAACTGCAAAGAAGGGTGCAGAATGTTGCAGATCTCCCATCATGGTTTTGTAAAGCACAGTGAGGTGGCTGTGTTTCTGTAACACTTTTTAGGTTCAAGTCTTCGCAATGTTCACGGTGACTCTAAGCAATTTTTGGATTTAAAGAGTCCCATGTCCTTGTGAGCCTTAGTTCAGTCCATTACAGTGTAAATATTGTTATTGTCTGGATCATACAGTTTTAACCATTAAAGAAGGTGAAAGCCTGAGCTCATGGCAGTGACTCATACATTGTCATTGCTGTTTTCTACTTATACCAACTATATTTAACTCACATAATTGTGCTTTCCATTATTCATTTTCCACTTTTTAGAATTTGAGAAGGTGAATATTTTCATGTGAGAATGCAAGATATCCATGGATCTAACCAGTGTGATCACACTCTACCTTCTGTGCAGAATCCTATAACCAGTGTGATCACTCTCTACCTTCTGTGCAGAATCCTGTAACCAGTGTGATCACACTCTACCTTAGTGCAGAATCCTACAATTCTAATGACAAAGGTCCATGTCCATTATCAGATTTTTCTTAGTGACCTCACTGATGAAGCATGAAAGTAGTTTCACGCTGTAGTTGATGCTTCCATCTGTTTCCTTTGTTTCACATTGCTCTTACTTCCCTACAACAGATGCAGTAGGATCCCAAATACTTGGCAAGCGAGTGGAATAAATTCCTCTTGTTCATTGTCATTCAAGGAGTCTCCAACACCACAACAGCTCTTACAATGAGCCATGTTGATAATAATTTAATTTCCTTCCACACATATGTGTCAGGGTAGGTGAACTGGCATGAATTTCCTAGAATGTTCCTGGCCTCTCAGCAAGGTAATGATCCAGGGTAGGTAGAACTTTTAACAGTTCCCAGGGATGCTCTGTTTTCATTTGTCTTGTGTTGAACACTGACTGTCTTAAAGTGTTTTATAGCTGCTCCCTGCACTCCAGAAAGATGGTCCAACTCCTTAACAAGCCAAGTGTAAACCACCCTTGTAGGCAGGCACAAGGGGAGTTGATACTGCCCACCTGAGTTAGGTGGCCAGAGTCTCTCAGAATAACCTGCTACCACTCAAACCCAGATTCAGTCCTTGAGTTGGTCCAACCCAACATCTACGGCATCTAGAACCTCATGCTTGAGCTTCTGAAGGAACTTGTCCTCTGGAAAAATACTTAGAGTATCTCCAAGACTAGTGGGCCTGCCACAGAATACCCCAGAGGAATTCCAGTGAGGATCCAGCGATGATGGTTTACCAGAAACCAGAGGCTTTAACCAGACCAGTGGCTCAAGGCAATGAACATTTGCTTAAAATATCTTCTCATAGAGGATCTTTTTAATCCTCTCATGGGTCCCATTCTAGTTTTCTAGGCTTGCCACACACTAACTCCCACATTAAAATTTAAAAGCTAAGAAACAACAATGACACAAGGTTTACTGTGATCCTTCTCTGTTTGTATTTCCTCACATAATAGAATACTTTCAATTTTCTGATATATCCATTCTCTAGGGTGTTTCTCCAGTGCACAAATAAGGGAAACTGCTATTATTTGGTATTTCCCAGGGTCACCAGTTTGTTTTAATTCCTTCATATATCAACATAATTACACAAGCTGACTGTCTTTACATGGCTGAATGATGAGTGGAGCAATCGCACGCTTCCTGAGGCTTCTTGCTTCAGCCTGGTACTAACTCACAGCTGCTTCTCCCTGCTTATACAATGGAATCTCACCCTACTTAAGAGTGTTCAGACACATTCTCCTGAGGGAATATAATAAAATATTGTGCCTTAAGAGTCTTCTCCCAGTGCACTGATGGGCTCTCTGACCCAGTGCCTTTTCTTCTCCCATTTAGAATCTAGAATTCTGATCGGTGCCACATTATCCCAAAAGTAGTTTCAACAGGGATTGAACATTTCTGAATTAGATTTCATTCTTCAGATGGTGACATCATCCTTACCATTTCAGCTGACATATTTCTGTGGGCTATCATCCCTTTGAATATCCACAGTGCTCTAAGAGTCCTAACCTGAGTGTGTACATATCTGTTTGTGTCTATGTGGTGTGACTTACATAAATGGTAGCTCTTAACGTAAGATAGGAGTTGTTACTTAAAGCATCATTTGAACACTTTTTATGCCTTTAGTAAAATTTTCATATGTAACTGTAGAAATATCATGAATGATATTATGATTTTTTCATTTATCTGGTTTTAATGTAAATGATATATACAATAAGAATTGGCAATTTTTTAGTTTGGTACAAATCATTGAAATTTTCTTCTTATATACCATGGTTGGTTAGAAAATGCTAGTTTATTATCACAGTCTTGGACTATGCATCCTGCTATTGCCTCTTATAACAATTGCTTCTTACAGGGCAAATTAAATTTCCCACGATTTGACATATTCTATGATATGAGGAAGGCATACAATCCATTCACATAATCACGATGAGGCCTTTAGCCATCTTAGAGTAGATTGCAATGTAAGCAATAATTGACAATATCATAAAAAATGAGAAATTTTTGTTATGTAGTCTAGTCGGGTTTTGCGATTTAACCTCTCTGTAGATTTTGGGTTATTAATATTTTTCATTTATTTTGAACAGAGAAGTGTCTTTGTCCATCATCTAATGAGAATCATGCCCAATAACAGAATGTATTTGTGGAATCTGACCATCAAAATAATTGTCTTGTCACTAACTACAATAGGAATTCTGGGAAATATCTCTGTGTTTTACTACTATTTAATCTGCTATGGAGACAGCAAATTAAAGGCTGTAGATTTGATTCACATGCACCTGATGGCAGCCAACACCCTGATCATTCTCTCTACAGGAGTGCCCCACACGATGGCAGCTTTTGGTTTGAAGCAGTTTTTAAATGATTTTGGATGCAGATTAATTTTGTACATTGTAAGAGTTGGCCGCAGTGTGTCCATTGGCTCCACCTGCCTCTTGAGCGTCTTTCAGGCGGTCACCATCAGTCAGAAGGAATCCTGTTGTAAGGATCAAAAAGTCAAAGCTGCTAAGTACATTGGCTGCACCCTTTCCCTTCTCTGGGTCTCATACATATTGATACATTTCATTTTCTTTGTGTATCCAATTATCAAAAGTTATAGTAACAATGTGACAAGTAAACGAGATTTTGGTCACTGCTC
Organism: Cricetulus griseus; assembly: GCF_003668045.3. Lineage (NCBI taxonomy): Eukaryota > Metazoa > Chordata > Mammalia > Rodentia > Cricetidae > Cricetulus > Cricetulus griseus. The sequence goes on from NW_023277024.1 coordinate 6,877, forward strand.
TACTGCAGGGCGGGATGGAATCAATGACTCACTCTATGCAGCATTGGTGGTGTGCCCTGAAATCTGCTTTTCATTGCTCATGGCCTGGTCTAGTGGCTCCATGATCATCATTCTGTACAGACACAAGCAGAGGATTCAGCACATCCGGAGCACTTGTGTTTCCATCAGAAACTTCCCTGAATCCAGAGCCACCCATAACATTCTGGTCCTGGTGTCTACTTTTCTGGCTTTTTATACTCTCTCTGCTATCTTACAAGGCTGTGTGGCTCTTTTGTCTAATCCTAGTTGGTGGCTGGTAAACATCAGTCACCTCACTTCTCTTTGTTTTCCTTGTTTTGGACCCTTTGTTCTTATGAATCATTACTCCATGCCACGTCTCAGCTTGGTCTGGATAAGGAATGTGAACACACTCATTCTTAAGTATGTAAATGATATAATTCTTACGGTATACAGTTGTTTAGTCACCCATCTCCCTCACAAAGTAAGTACAGAAAGTTAAGTAGGTAGTGCCCTGTCCTTTAACTATTAATGTAAATGGTGTGTCTCAGAGTTTTGTCAGCTGGTTGAATTAGCTGTCCACATTAGGCTTTCTCACTGTATAAAGAATATTTCACTCCTCAACTTTCAGCTTCAAGTCTTCCCTCTGTCTACCTATGTACAAAAGAGTTAGAAAAATGTTCTCAATCAAGCCATCCTTCTTCTGGCTTTCATTTGTCCAGGGCATGCTGAGTGCTTGGTTACTTCACAAAAATCTAATGGGTCATAAAGTCTATCTGCAAAGAAAGCTAATCCACTGGCTGGCCTGGAAGTTGTGCTTCAGGAGGCCCCTGACTATTTACAACTGTTCTTGTCTTCAGCAGTATCAGAAAACTTCTTCCGCCATAACTTCCTACATACCCTACTTTCAGTTGCTGTAGAGACAACTTGCTTGCTCTGTAGCTTGCACCAACAGTCTTCAACAACATCTTCAAACAGAGCATCTCCCCAGACCACTTAGTGAAAAACTATTATCAATATCCTTTACCTCATGCAGAAATTGAGTGGAAATAAATGGTGGTTTCAATGTTATCTTTTTTTCTTTGCAAATGTTTTTGATAAAATTTGAATCTGTGTTCATCAGGGAGATTAGAATGTAAATTCCATTTTATTATTTTGATGTTTTCTGGTTTGGCAGCAGTGTAATGTGGACTTCATCAATAAAGTTTAGAACATATGTGATATATACATTATGGAAATCAGTTTTGAGGTTCCTCAAAAAATAAATAAATAAAAAATAGAGCTGATATATGTCCCATCTTTTACACTCATGGGAATATACCCAGAATACTCCATTTATTTCCACAGAAATTTGTGCCCATCCATGTTTATGGCTGCTCTATTTACATGGAAATTGAGTCCATGTTTACATCCATGAATATATAAACCCATAATCAAATATTTGCTTACATATAAAATGGCATACTCATAAACTATTGTGAAACATGAAATAACAAAATTGTAGGAAAATTGATGGGCTTGTAATTAATAATATTAAGCCAGGTCTTACAAACTCAGAAAACAAATCACATGTTCTCTTCCTATAAGGTGCAAATCTGCTTATATGTATAGTGACTGTAACTTTACTATGAGGTTTTGAAAGGAGACACAGAAAAATAATGTTAGGCAATGGTAGGGAAATTAACTCATGAGTCATGGAAGAAGATTTCAAGATAAATATTTTTTCTAATTTCAACTAAGCCAATTTTCATCCTGTGGTGGATAAGGGCATGAAAATGTAATTGGTGGAAACAATGTAAAACCATGAGCAATCCATGGCTTCTTTGAAGTTTATAGATTTAAATTGAAATAAATTGAATTTGGTCCTGGCCAAGTGTTCTTTTCTTTTCTCCATTTTTTTTTAAAATTAGAAACAAAATTGCTTTACATGCTTTACATGTCAATCCCAGTTCCCTCTCCCTCGCCTCCTCCCCTGCCCTCCCACTAACTCCCTACCCATCCCATACCCTCTATGATCCCCAGGGAGTGTGAGGCCTTCCAAAAGGTGGTCTTCAGAATCTGTCATATCCTTCTGGATAGCAACTAAGCCCTCTACCATGTGTCTAGACTCAGGGTGTATCCCTCTTTGTGAAATGGGCTCCCAAAGTCCATTCCTACCCTATAGATAAGTATTGATCTACTACAAGAGGCCCCATAGATTTCTGAGGCCTCCTCACTGACACTGACATTCATGGGACATGGATCAGTCCTATGCTGGTTTCCCAGCTTAGTCTGGGGACCAAGAGCTCTCCATTGTTCAGGTCAGCTTTTTCTGTGGGTTTCACCAGCCTGGTATGGACCACTTTGCCCATCACTCCTCCTTCTCTGCAACTGGATTTCAGTTCAGTTCAGTGTCATGCTATGGGTGTCTGCTTTTACTTCCATCCCCTGCTGAATGAAGGCTCTAGGATAGCATGTAAGTTAGTCACCAATCTCATTATCAGGGAGGGTATTTAAGGTAGCCTCTCCTCTGTTGCTTACATTGTTACTTGGTGTCATCCTTGTAGATCTCTAGACTTTTCCTTAGAGCCTGATTTCTCTTTAAACCTACTATGTCTCCTTCTATTATGGTAGAAACTAGAAAAACTTTACAAAGAATCAATGAAACAAAGAGTTGGTTCTTTGAGAAGATCAACAAGATAGATAAACCTCTATCCAAACTAATCAAAAGGCAGAGGGAGCATGCAAATTAACAAATCAGAAATGAAAGGGGGGACATAACAACAGACACTGAGGAAATCCAGAGAATCATCAAGTCATACTTTGAAAACCTGTACTCCACAAAATTTGAAAATCTAAAGGAAATGGAAAGTTTTCTGGATAGATGTCACTTATGAAAATTAAACCAAGAACACATAAGCAATTCAAATCGACCTATAACCCTAATGAAATAGAAGCAGTCACCAAAAGCCTTCCAACCAAAAAAAAAGCCCAGGATTGATGGCTTCACTGCAGAATTCTACCAGAAATTCAATCAAGAGCTAATACCATTACTCCTCAAATTGTTCCACAAAACAGAAGCAGCAGGGACATTGCTAAACTCTTTTTATGAGGCTACAATCACTTTGATACCCAAGCCACACAAAGATACAACTAAAATAGGGAACTACAGACCAATATCCCTCATGAACACTGATGCAAAAAATACTCAACAATATATAGGAGAACTGAATCTTAGAACACATCAGAAAAATCATCCACCCTAATCAATTCCACTTGTAGGCATATATAGCCAAAAGAAGCACATTCATACAACAAGGACATCTGTTCAACGATGTTCATAGCAGCACTATTTGTAATAGCCAGAAACTGGAAGCAGCCTAGATGCCCCTCAACTGAAGAATGGATAGAGAAAATGTGGTACATTTACACAATGGAGTACTACTCAGCAGAAAAAAACAATGGAATCTTGAAATGTGCAGGAAAATGGATGGAACTAGAAGAAACCATTCTGAGTGAGATAACCCAATCAGAAAAAGACAAACATGGTATGTACTCATTCATATGTGGATTTTAGACATAGAGGAAAGGATTACCAGCCTACAATCCACACTGCCAGAGAAGCTAGGAAACAAGGAGGGCCCTAAAAGAGACATACATGATCCCCTGGAAAAGGGTCACGATCCCCTGAGGAAATTGAGAGCATGGGAAGAGGGGGGAGGGAGCTACGAGAATGAGAAGGGAAGAAGAGGAAGGATGCAGAGGTCATGAGGGAGCAGAAAGGTTGAGTCAGGTGTAGATTAGAAGAAAGGATACGTGATAGGTTGGGTTTTAGTTGGGAGGTGGCAGGGGAGGAAGGGAGGGAGAAGGGAACTGGGATTGTCATGTAATTCAATCTTGTTTGTAATTCAAATAAAAAAGGTCTAAAAAGATTGAAAAGCTATTTTTAATAAAATGAGTATTTTACTTTTAAAAATGTGTTAATGAACTGAATATATTTTACTAAGCAATAAGGATTTCCAAAAATGATTTTAAAATGAGTTTACATCCTCTCCATCATGAAATTTAGATTATTTTAGGAACACATGTCCAATGGAGTGGGTCCATCAGAAAGGAATTGGAAGTAGATAATCAGCTTGTTTCTTGGGCCCATTTGATTGGACACTGCTCCACTGCAGGCTGGGATGAAATGAATGGCTTACTCTATGCAGCATTGGTGGTGTGCCCTGAAGTCCTTTTTTCCTTGCTTATGGCCTGGTCCAGTGGTTCCATGATTGTCATTCCATACACACACAAGAAGAGGGTTCAACATATCCATAGCACCAATGTTTCCAGGAGAAGCTCCCCTGAGTCCAGAGCCATGCAGAACACCCTGGTCCTGGTATTTATCTTCCTGGCTTTTTACACTCTCCCCTCTATCTTACAAGGCTCCATAGCTCTTTTGCATAATCACAGCTGGTGGCTGGTGAACAACACTCGCCTCACTTCTTTATGTTTTCCCTCTTTTGCACCCTTGGTTCTTATGAATCATTACTCCAGACTACCTAGACTCATTTTGGTTCAGCATAAGGAATATAAGTCACTGATTCTTATTTTGAGTATGAAAATGATATGTTTTGTGTGGTGTGCAGATGTTACTCACCTATCACTGTCACACAGATGGACTCAAAGATGGAGATCATTTGATTATGTTATTGTATGACCCAAAATATTCTTTCATTTTCCCTTTTACTGAAAAAAGATTATTTTGTTATATAATATATCCTGATTACAGTTTCTCCTCATTCTCCTCCCCACACTTCCTCTCCACCTCCCCTTCCATGCTCACACACTTTCTTACTGTCATTATGAAAGAATAGGTTTCTGAGACATAACAACAATGGGTAACAATACAAAAGATAATTTTAAAAAACTCATTGAGACTGCACAAGTCAAACCAACAAAAGTAAAGGTCCCAAGAGAAGGCACAAGAATCAGAGAACCACTCGTTCGTAAACTCAGCTGACTCATAAAAATACTACAGTGACAGCTATGATATAAATGCAGAGGACGAGATGACAACCCGTTCAGTCCCTGTGCTTGTGGCTTCGGTCTCCATGAATTTGTAGAAGGTTTTACTAAATTGATTCAGTGGTCCATGTTCTCTTCGTGTCATTCATCACCCTCTGGCTCTTACCCTCTTTCTGCCTCCTCTACGATGGGCTTGTCTGAGCTCTGAGGGGATGGATTTGATAGAAACATTCAATTTGCTATCCCTGATGTCATAAGTACTTTTTATCACATCAGGATTCTTGCACGAGTGACAGGAGATACAGGGGTAATCCCTCAGCATAATAATGGATACTTACAACAAACTTTCAACCAAGTGCTAGGACCCAAGAATATTATACACAGGACTCATAAGTTTGCTGACCACAACTGGTGATGATTAACCTTCAAAGGCGTCCACAATGTTTCTAAATAGTACCAATGATGAGGTATATCATGCAGAACCCAAGTCTTTGAAAGGATTTTCTATTTGGTTCATATCAGTAACAGAACAATTTGGGGAAAGGATCAAACATTAAGGAATATATATGAGTACAAAGAATTTGCAGGGTAGAAAATAGACTAATTACAGAGTATTGAGGTCTGATAAGGTGTAATGGATTTGTTAAACTCTCAATGGCAGAAAGATAGTGAATGTAGGATGTGGACAATATTTTCACAATGACTCTGTCAGACCACTGTACCCTTATCTGACCATAGAGAGGTCATGACACTAATAACATTGTCTATGAATTCAGGTCCCACACATGCCAAGCTTTTGACACATTAATAGCTGTCAATGTAACTAGAGTTTTTCTAGAAGTTGATTTAAGACTTCTTGAAAAATTGTTGGGTCCACTCTTTGGAAATGATCATATATGATGAGACTCATTATTTTGTGTAATTAATGTCCTATAGGCAAGATCTAGCTTCAGAGTGGTGCCCAATTATCCTCTTATGGGTAGAGGAGATGGGTCCTTTGAAAGCTGGCTTTCAAATTCATAGCCTCTTTTATTTTAATTACCTATATAATTATGCGAATATAGTGATATATTATCATTGTATAAATATAATATAATATAATATATTAGAATGTATTAAATATGATAAATATGCTGGTTTCATAATGATTACCACTATATTCATATTTGCAATGTGCTAAATTGATTGTGCTGATGATATAAATGCATTTTTATGTCTGACCTCATGCTATAGGATAAAAATATTCCCTTCATGTTTTCTTTATCTACACTAATTAATTTCATGTAGCTGTCCTTGCACATGAGCCTCGTCAGAGTTCCCATCTATGTTGGCATGGCAAGTAGGGCTGTGACTCTTCAGGCCCTGTTTTGAAATTGATAGTCTTGAAAATTCATGAATAAATTTAATACTCGCTCACGTGGAGAAAAATCCATGCCTGGTACTACACATAGCTTGCTGGTTTAATGACTGATAAGGCTGTTGGCATAGAAGAGATCCTACTATTTCCACCTTTCCAAACCACTATAATTTAAAACTGCATTCTATATTTACTCTGAAACCTACAGGTATGAATAGGTCTCAGCCCTAATCAGCAAACAGCATCAATTTATAACAGATAGAGATCATTAGTACACAACTGGTTAAAATTCACAGAACAACTGAGGACTAGATGAAAAGTGCTTGCAGCTTCTGTCTCCCTGAGTTCATAGGAGATTTGTTCACTTGATTCAGAGAGCCTTGTTCTCTTGGGGTCATTCATCCCCCTGGGTCTTACCCTCAAACTACCTCAGCTCTGATGGGCTTGTCCAAGCTCTTGGGGTATGGATTTGATAGACCATTGAATTTGGCTTTCCTGATGCCATAAATACTTTTAACATACCCAGCATCCTTGCATGAAATAACAAGAAATACAGGGATATTTCCTCAGCGTAATAAATGATACTTAATACAAACCTACAACTAAGGGTTAGGACCAAAGATTTTCTTTTGCTTTTTGTTTTTTGGGTTTTTTTTGTTTTTGTTTTTGAGATAGGGTTTCTCTGTGTATCTTTGGAGCCTATCCTGGCACATGCTCTGTAGACCAGGCTGGCCTCAAACTCACAGAGTTCTGCATGCCTCTGCCTCCCAAGTGCTGGGATTAAAGGCGTGCATCACCAACACCTGGCTCAGGACCAAATATTTTATACATAGGACTCACAGGCTTGCTGACTGCTACTGGTTTTCTTTATCCTTCAAAAGTGTCCATGATTTTTCTACATAATACCAATGTTGGGGTATATCCTGCAAAACCAAAGTCTTTGAAAGCATTTTCTATTTGATTCTTATCAGTAACGGAACAGGTTGGGGGAGGATAAAACACGAGGGAAGATAAATGAGTGCACAAAATAAAGTTAACTGGGGAATATTGTTCAGTGGCATATCTGAGTAGGAAAAAGGTGCTCCCCCAAACCACTAAGACCCTAGGTGTCAAAGGCAAGTATGAGTGTCACAGAGGAGATGCAAATACCTGAAACTTGAGGGACAAAGCACTTGGAGCCAAACAAACACAGAGGACGTGGTGTGTAGTCAAACATGTTTGGATTTGGAGGATGCACAAGAGGAGGGAAGACACAGATGATTGACAATGGACTCAATACTACAGAGGTCACTGCTAAGGAGCCTAAACTAATAAAAACAGTCACTCAAAGAGTTTTCAGTGTAGAAAAGGGACTAATTAGAGACTATTGAGGTACGAGGAATTGCATTTCTGAAACTCTCAGTGGTAGGAAGATAGTGGGTGTAGGATATAGACAATGTTTTCACAATGATCCCTGTAAGACCTGTGTACCCTTATCTATGTAGAACATAGATAGTGTTCTACAATACAACCCACACACCATGCCTCAGAGAGCACATGACACTAATAACATTTACTATGAAATCATGTTCCACACATGCTGAGGTTTAGACACAGTAAGAGCTGTCAAGCTAACTAGATGTCTTCTAGAAGTTGATTTAGACCTTGTAACACATTGCCAGATCCTGTCCTTGTGAGGGATCATATGTGATGAGGCTCATTATTTTGTGTAATTAATATGCTATTGGAAAGATGATCTAGCATCTAAAGGGTGCCCAATATTCCTCCTATGAGTATTAGAGATGACACATCCCTTATCTCCTAGCTGTCTTTCAAATTTAAAGCCTCCTTTTTAATTACCTATTTAATTATCCAAATAAAATAATATATTCTAATTTCTAAATATAGTATAAAATAACAGGCATTAAATATGCTATTTTATTATAATTACCACTATATACATATTTATAATGTCCTAACTTCATTTTGCTGATGAATATATGTATTTTTAGATCTGACAACATGGTATTGGATAAAAATTCACTAGGGAAGACTGATGTTGCCTTTATCTACACTCTTTAATGACATGTAGCTGTCCGTCCAGATTTCCCATCCATGCAGCCATGGCAAGTAGGGCTGTGACTCTTCAGGCCTTCTTTTTTTTAAATCGTAATCTTGAAATTTCATGAATAAATTTAAGACTGGCTCAAATGGAGAAAATCCATGCTTGTTACTACAATAGCTTACTAGTTTAATGACTGATAAGGCTGTTGACATAGAAGAGATCCTACTATTTCCACCTTTCCAAACCACTATAATTTAAAACTGCATTCTCTATTTATTCTGAAACCCACAGGTAAGAATAGGTGTCAGCTCTAATCATCAAACAGCTTCAATTTGTAACAGATAGAGAGCATTACAGTAATACTCAGCTGGTCAAAATTCGCAGAAAAACTGGCACTAGGGTGCCCAGCCCCGGTTTGATGTATCTATAACACAAGTCCTGGAACTAATATTCAGAAAAAGGTGGACAAAGATCTGAAAATGTTGTAAAGTCCAGTGGACAGGACATCTGCTTACTTAACAAAGAAGCAGAGCATATAGTACCCTTCTACTTAGCAGTGTATATCTTGTATTTAATCCCACATTTAAATATTTATCTAGCAGCCATAGAGCAGAATATACATAGGTGAGGAAGCATGTTATTTTTTTCAAGCAACATGCATTTTACTGAAAATTTGTTTTTTTCTCCACAACTAAATAAAATTCACACACAAGCCCCCGCCCCCACGATGCATCATTGATTAAGGTGCACTCTCATAATGAAAGCCCGAAATGGTTATGATGCAAACATCTCCAATGTTGATACTTCATTACTGACAATGATCTGATTGAAAAAATATTGTACCAGTTTTAAAGTTTACATCCGTACTTAGGTTTTTTCCAGATTCGAGATGAAATGTAAGTAAGTAAGTAATGATAAAATGATAGAACACATTAGAACAAAAAGAATAGAAAGAGGGCAGGCTATAAATGTTAGGACTCTCTGACGTGTAACATATGTTGTTTGTTATTAGCAGAGCCTGGTAACTAGGGTGTAGTGTTTGATGAGAAGAAAGGGGCACAATGCTGGAAAGCAAGCAGCTGTGGCTACACTGGCATGGACCAGCCCCCGAGAGGTTCCGTTTACAAAAGTTAAGCACATGGTTAAGATGCCAGATGTTGAATAAAGGAGCACAAAACTGCCGACTAGGACAAGGATGGTTTGGGTGGCTCTGGTCTCGGGAGATGATTTAGGACACAGAACTCTATGCATGTATTGGACCCTCTGCTTGTGCTTCAGCAGGACGAGCACCATGGAACCACTGCCCCATATCATGAGAACCAAACACATGACATCAGAGGAGCCCAATAAGATAACATATAAGGCATACGTTAGATTGTGAGGTTTGGCCACAGCACAGTATAGCAAATCACGAAAATCAGTGCAGTTTTTTCCATCCCCCAGGTCTGTCACTAGCACAGGAATGAAGGCATTTAACACCATTTGCAGGGACCAACACATGTTGACAGAAGGTCCAATGACATTGTAGGCGCTTGCTTTGAAGTGTTTGTACTTGGCATTCCTTGGGGTGATCATGATGGCTTGGAAGAAACTTAAGAGGGCTGTGGACCCAAGGGATACTCCTCTGGCAACTCTATGAAAGTAAAAGACAAGTTTACATGCAATGGAATCTAAAAAATATGTCCAACCAAAAGCAGCCATTGTCTGAGGGATTCCTTTACAGAGCAGAACCATGAAGTTAGCACAGGTCAGGCTTTTGACAATAAGGTCTGTAGGCCTGGCTCTGACCCCAGAGAATTCATTGATGATGAAACAGCAAAACAAGGCTGAGTTCCCCATCATTCCCATTGTAATCTGGGACACGAATATGATCCCCATGGCCAGGTCTGTTGATATCATTCTGTTTAATTTGTGTGATTATTACTTAATGTGAGACCCAGACATCTCTAGATAGATATGAAGAAGTACTGTCTTCATGCCATGTTAAATATTGTGTTTCTCAGCAACCAGAACATTTCATTGTTGAGGAATCAGAAACTGTGTCATTTTCATAAGAAGATTCCTGAATTTGATAGCAGGTTGATTGTGGTAGTATGTCAAATCTATAGGGTCCTTCATTTTGAGTTGGCATATTGCACAATGCCTCATAATCAATATTCCGTTTAAATTTGTTGCTGCCTTGCATCCAAGGTTCCATTTGTGAGACTGTTAAGACAATTAATCATACTTTAGTAAGAGATAAATACAGACAGACTGACACAAACACAGAGAGACTCAGTGGGAGAGAGAGTGTGTGTTAGAGGACCTTCACTGGATGTTTGTCTCCCCTTTAACTACGTAAGCCTAGAAACTGCCAAGCTAGAAGGCAGTTACCTTTACACACTAAGCCATCCCAGATTCCCCAGATTCTACCAATGGCAAAAGAAAGACCTAGGCCCTACCCCAAAGGATATGATAGAGTCTGAAGACCCCCATGGAAGACCTCACCCTCCCTGGGGAGGAGAAAGTTTATGGGATAGGTAGGGTGTTAGTGAGGGGGGCAAGGGAGGAAGGGAGGGTGAGGGAACTGTGATTGACATGTAAAACAATCTTGTTTCTAATTTAAGTAAAAAATGGAAAAAGAAAGATATAGCAGGATTGAAAACATATAGAGCAAATAGGGTAATAATGATCAGAAAGCATGCAACACTTTTACACCAATTAAAATACATCCTGCTAGCAAAGAAAAACTAATCATATTAAAATCGCATGTTCATTCTTTTCTCTGTTCCATTTAAAAAATCCTTCTATGTGTTTGCAAACAATCCTGTGATATCCTGAAATATTTTTAGACCATAATCACATAAGTATAAAACACAATTACCTAAAGACAACAATGTGGATTGTATAAAAATAATTTTGCCTAAAATTGCATTCAATAAATGTTAAAATTGCCTCAATATCACAATTACAGTGAGGAAAACTTTTGCCTTCTTTTTTCTAATGTAGTGTTATTCACACCTGGAAAAGTTCACTAATGCTGTCCACTTGCCTAAATACAATCCAAATGAAATGATATCTACATAAACCTGTAAAATACATAATATTTTCAATTACACAGAACAAAGGTATGTACTGGGTCTGCAATATGTCCCCGTAGTACTCAGAAGAGAAAATCATGCCTACTGGTTAGATCTTCCAAAACCGCTGACGTGAACATTCATCCCCAACTATGAAAATATGAACTTGGTACTGTGTGACAAACCCCATTATAATCGCTTGCTGTTGGTATCTACAGATATAGGACTTTTCTGTGTTTTATGTACATGAATACAACATTGGATCTTCATTACAGTTACTTCCTTCACAAAAGGAACATAGCCTCTTAAATCCACTGTGCACTGAGGTTTGCACTAGTAAAAAGAAAACCACCAACTTCCTCTGGAAGCCAGAGTTTATACAATCCAGCATGGATAGCTCATGTCTGTATGAAAGCAATCTCTTAGCTCACTGTGGCTGCCATGAATGTTGCATCTCACTGAACAGAGCCTGAGACTTCTAAAGAGAAGGGGTGAGGAGGTGAACCCATGAGCACTGTTACAAGTGTCTCAATCACAAAGATCCCACCTCTGTCTTATTAATAACCAACAGCTATGACCTTAGCAAATAGTTCTAAGAAGATCTGAAAAGAACTTAAAGAACATCTCACATACAGATTTCTTACCGTGCTGAGGCATCAGGTGTAATCAGCCCCTGTGCTGGTGTCTCTAGTGAAAGAGAAAGACTCGTTCAGTTCTGCAGTCACACAGATTGCAGCAGATTGCCCTAACTTCAGCAAGCCTTCAGGAAAAAATTCAAGACTCACCCGAGAAAGTAAATTTCTCTGTGATGGGTGATGCTGGATAGACCTTCACTGGACAGAGGTACGGATAGCCTGTATCCATATAGGAACCAATCCCCTGTACACTCTGACTGACATGTTGATATACTTATGCCCCATTTCCCTTGTGGTCCAGGTGATGTTACAGGAGGAAAACTTGACACTGTCTGATGTATACATCTTTACATCACAGACTGAGAAACTTTCAATTGGGTTGAACTGCAGAGGGACATGATGTCTGCATTTTTCTCTCATGGGTGTTAGGACACAAAGGGGACCCAGGGCACTGGAGGAGAGGGATGGATTCTCAGGAACAGGGAGTGATGGCAAATGAGAAAGCCTATGTGAATGTTGAATTGTGGAGCTACTCTCCCCAACTTTTACAGAGTATATGAGTAGAAAATGACCACACACACACACACACACACACACAGAGTCAGAGAGAGTGAGAGAGAGAGAGAGAGAGACAGAGAGAGAGAGAGAGACAGAGAGAGAGACAGAGAGAGAGAAATATAAAAATACCAAGTGAAATTATTTTCCAAAAGTCAAATACCACCTGCAACATTTTTGTTATAGGAACAAGGCTTGGATTAATTAATAATACATTTCTCAATATTTCACAATTTAGGAAATACATTGTTAGTGTAATTTACGAACACAGGAGTTAAGTATGCATTATGAAGATGAAAATTTCAAATAGCAAAAATATTTTAATAAGAAGAGACTTTTTATATAGGTACTGGTACCTGGACTGATTGGTCCCAGGCTACAGTCCGTAGCTCTCCTAAGATGGAAAAACTAGTCCTAAACACCCAGAACTCAAAAGGCAAAACTCACAATATTACATATATTCTGCATATATTTACACAGAAGATTATTTTTTTAAAAAATGCCTTTCTTAGTTGTCCTAGGCAGCTTTGTGAGCAGAGTAAGGAGATTAGATTACAAGAGCAGAAATAGCAGTCAGTCTTATGACCTACAGTCATATAGGAACAGCAAATTTTATAAGATTAGTATATTTAAAAATATACTTCCATGTCTGCAAAATGGGAATGGGCTAGTGGGATACAGCCTACATAATTTAGAGGCATTTTACTTTATATATACACCTTAATCATTGGATATTAAAACCTTAAATGCATTGGAGGCTAACATACCTCTGTAAGTATGTTAACTGTGTACCAAACAGACCAAAGTCTCGCCTTTTTCATTCTGAGGATCTACAACTACATCTCCTGTCTGTGAGGATCTGTACATACAGCAGTTAGCAGTGACTTCAAGACAACAGCGAGATGTGTGGAACCAGCCTCAGATAGTTCTCACTTCAGTGACATTGTCCTTGTACTTTTTGATACATTATGTACGTTTTGAATTTATGACTCTCTCTCTCTCTCTCTCTCTCTCTCTCTGTGTGTGTGTGTGTGTGTGTGTGTGTGTTTGTGTGTGTGTGTGTGTGTGTGTGTGTGTGTGTGTGTGTTTGTGTGTGTTTGTCCTGGTATGAAATCTGGTTTACTCTGTAACTGAGCTTTATAAAATGTGATGGCGAACCGTTTATATCCTTGTTCACATATCCTACAAATATCAGATAGGGTATAATCATGAATGGGAATCAATAATGTGACTTCCTATACAAGACCTGAACAAGGATGATACTCATATACAAGCTTAAATGGAAGGAATGCATCTCATGTATCCTCAATTGTAGTCAAAGAACTTCAGGCAACTGGACCCTAAGCTCATGTCCTTATGAAAAAGGATTATTATATCTCTTAACACGCATCAGATTATCTTCTTTTTTATAGTCCATTGTGGTCAAACAGAGGTCCACCATCATTCATGGTGCTAAGAAGAAGAGACTCCATAGGACCCAGCTAATAAGAGGGACATCTACACCACAACTCTTCCTCCAACAACTCAGGGGTATTATGGAAGAAGAGACAGAAAGAATGTTAGAACATTGCAATTGTATATATTTCTATGGAAACAGGATTTCTACATAGAGGACAGGGCACTTGCACTAGTGAATTCACCTATTTCTATAGTAGGCAAAAACATGCACATGATGAAGCTAAACAAAATTTCAGGAGATTGGAAGTTGCCATGATGTCCTTCTCGTAGCTGAGGGGCTCTGAACCACAGATGACATGGGAGAGGCTGTGTCAGATTTCTTTAGTGATTTGTACTTTGAGAGGCTTCCTGTGCTTCCATAGAGGCCCTTGTACTAAGAACATAAGAGCATCTGTAAGTTCAGCCAGTAGTTGTTTTCTTCGGCTGTTCATTTGTTTTGTTTATTTGTTAGCAACAAGTGAAAATTGGAGGGAATTGTGTGGGATTAAATAAAAGACATGGCAAGGAGATAATGGTGGGTGGATTTGAGGAAAAATGTGCATATATGAAATATTCAAAGAGTATTCTACTTAATAGTAGTAAATGTTGTAAAACTTAAAAAAACTTAATTCATAGGGGAAGAAGTCAGAGCAGCCTAGATTCAATGATGCATAGATATTTCCTTAAATTTTTCCTGAATTTGACATCAAAATTTCTAGCACTGGTGACACAGTCAGACTTCAGGGATAATGAAAACTCAACTCCTCTTCAAAATCATGAGATGTTCATAAGAAATTTATAAGCCTGTCTTTAATTACCAACTGGAAGAAGTTTGATAAATAATTTTGTCTCCCAAAGACACACTGTCATTTCCACTGCAGGTGACATGAAAATTGTCATTATGAAGGGAGGTGAGGTCACAGACTTTTGAACCATTGTCTCAGACTTGAGCTGCCCTCCTCTCTCACAGTGCTAGTTATGGTGAAGTCAGGATATGTGTAGTGAGTCCACAACAGTGTAGATATAAGAAGCCAGGGGAGTGAACTATATTGCAGAGTGTGTTTCACAGCCAGAACTGAGGAGGCCTGTGTGAGAGCTTATGTCTGATAATGGGAATCTCAGGTAGAAATAGGTTTGTAGAACATAGAGGGAAGGCATAAGGATTACCACATTGTTAAGAGGTGAGTGAGAAAGAGAGATATAAGTATTTCTAATCTTATGACAGTCCCTGTTTTTAATCTTTCTGTAATGTAAGTCACCCACTGAGGGAGACTGTCGGTAACACCATGGTAATACATTCCATCTGTGAAGATGCTCAAGGATTGTGGTAATAAGTCAATGTGATAATTTGTCTTAACTCACATGATGTGTAGACTAGTTTGTGGGTAATATTATTATTGGGGATCTTGCCTGGGTTTTACACTCACAAGAAGAGTTAAAATAGAAATACAAGAAGTACACAACCATGGGAAATTGCACGATGTCCATCTGATTCTGGAATAAAATGTATTTTTACAGAAGAGTACATTTATATGTTGTAGAGGTAATTACTGTGTCTGCCTTGAGTGATACCTGGTAATATGACTGTTTGAAACTTCCTTTTAACTCTGGACGATGAATCTGAAGGGAAAAGTACCAGTAAGAGTATCAGACAATGACAGCCAGGTCTATATGTGTCTTGAGTTAGTTATAGTCAAATGTTAAGCATAACTTCATTCCATGGCTGACTTCACTGATTATTGTTGCTGCTAATGGAATACAGGGCATTGTACTTGATGGTTCAGGGCCACTAATCTCATTTGTGTCCACACTTTGTTTTTTATTTCTGTTTAGCAAATGTCTACATTTACCCATTCTTTTTTAGGCATCTCACATGTATCTCTTTTTTAGTGAATTATAAATGATAATATAATCAGTTCACCCATATAAGAAATAGCAAGTACATACAGAATTTTAAACGAAATATTTTAATAGCTTAAGTTTTTTCACATGCACATGTACTTTATGTAGTATTTTCTACAAAGTAATTATATTAGTAATTCATCTGTAGTTACCACCCTAGACTTTACCCGTCAAAGATAACAATGAATATTTCTGTGGACATCCATCAGGTCCATATTGTCCTTGTGAAAGGAAACTGGGAAATGGCACAACTTTCTGTCACATCAGAGCATACTTAGAATACTGTGTTTTGGTAAAATAATTAAAGTGTTATATGCACTTGTCATTTGCCTGTTGAAAAATGCTAGTGTAACAAAATGAAAAATCATATTTAAAAAGATTATATTATCTGTTGTGTTTTGGGAGGCATGACTGATTTTCTGCATGTATTTATGTACACTCTGAGAACGCATTGTCTACAGAGGAGGGAAGAGTGTGTGTGAACACTCTGGAATTAGACTACACAGTTTAAAGCTACCATATGGGTGTTGGGAAAGAGCACTCAGTGTTCTTTACCACAGAGCCATCATTCTAGTCCCTACAAATGAAAACTTTCTACAACCAAAATCATATAACACAGCAATGAAGTGGACACAATGTCAAGTGGGGAACACAAACTGCATATAGACTTTGGAATGTTTGCGAAACTGTCTCATGGCTTTTTTGACCAGACTAGGGTGACTCTGTTTGCTCCACACTAGTAATGTTCATGCCCTTTCAGTTTCTATTCTGACACAAACAGATTTCAGATTTAAAGAGGTGCTTACCACATGTGTGTATATGGTTTGGTCTTGAAAGTTGAAATAAAAAAATGAGCAGTGACTCATTATTTATTATCATTGTTGAATACTTACACTTAGTACTAAGAATTACACTGTAATGATAACTCTTTCTGCCATCTGCCTGGGTTCTGCTGCTGCTTTAGGGCCCCCAAATAACACACAGAGTCTTATATTACTTACAATGCTGCTGGCCAATGACTAGGATTTCTTAGTTGCTAGCTCAGTCTTTATTATCAACCATAACTACTAATCTATACAGTTTTATAGGGACTTATCTTACTGAGGACGCCGGCCTTAAGTGTCATCTATTCCTGTGATCACAAGGCAACTTCCCTCTTTCCTACATTTCCCAGAATCCTCCTTCTCTTTTATTCCTGCGTATATTGCTTCCCTATTGGCCAACAGTGCTTTATTTATCAACCAATAAGACAAACATACACACATAAGGACCTACCCCATCATTACACCTGTCATTTCTTATGATGTCAGGATGCAAAAGGAAGAGTGTATAGATGAAGAACTCTTGACACAGTAGAAAAAACTTAGAAATCTAACCAAAATCCATAGAAATAGAAAGATCTATGAGTGACTATGGATAGGGTTTTTTTTAAAACATGGCTCAGTAGAGGTTACCAAGGTAATTGGACAAAACTCTGTAACTGAATTACATATTGGGAGACTTCAAAACAAGGAAGGAAGGAAATCTCATAACAAGAATTATTTGGCAAGTGAAATATGATTCTGATATGAACACTGTGAGATGTTTGGAAGCAGATCCTTGAGAAGTGCAAATTAAATGCTCCTTTAAGTACGAGGGTGCATATATGAATCATCGTAAGATAAATAATTCCTTGACTGACTGGGTTTTATTAGTTTCTAGGGATATGCTGTTATTTATTGCTGTTATATCAGTGAGCAAAAAGAATTGAAACATCACAGAAAATGTTCAGGCCTGACGGAGGGAACGGGACACATGAGAGGGAGCTTTTGTTTACTGAGTAGAATTAGTTTACTTAATAGAGTGTTCTCTATTAAGAGAGGAGTCAAATCATGTTATCTCAGCACTAGCATTGCACTTTATGTCTGTGTTGACACACATCATGAGACATGATCAGGCATGAAATACTGTAGAAATTCGGGAAACAGACTAGAAAGACATGAAATTTGGAGGAATATTCATGGGGGAAAAGAATTGGTGAGGAGAAAATGGAGGGTATAGTTGACTAAAAGGCATAGGCATGAATGAAATACTCAATGACATTCAGTAATAAATTTTCTAAATCCTTGGGAAACGAACTAAAATTATGTGTGTGAGAAGTCAGATATGCCTACCCAATGAGACAGATAGACTTGTGCAAGTTTGTTCTGAATCTGATCTCAAAGTATCTAGAACTTTCCAATGCTGACCCAAACACACTCCAGGGATCTTGAAAACTTAAATCCTCTTCAAAACAACTTGTTCCGTTGGAGATATACAGGAGACTCTTAAGTGTCTTTTTAATTAGTAACAGGAAAAGTCCCATAAATGATTTTGTCTCCCAAAGACACACTGTCAGTGCCAGTGGAGGTGACATGAAAAATGTTATTCTGAAGGGAGGTGAGGTCACAGAGTCTCAAACCTTTATCTCAGGCTTGAGCTACTTTCCTCTCCCACAGTGCTTGTTATTATGAGGTCAGAGTCTGTACACTGAACACACCACACTGCAGAGGTAAGAATCCAGGTGAGTGCAATCATTGAAGAGTGTGCTTTAGAGCCAGCAATGAAGAGGATTTTGCAAGTGCTCATTTGTGATAATGGGAATCTGGGGTTGAAATAGATGTGTGTAACAGAGAACTAAGGCCCTAGAATTATTAAATAGTTAAGAGGTGACTGAGCAAGAGAGAGGTTTTCCTAAATTTGTGATAGTCACGGTTGATACTTTTTGTAATGTAAGTCACCCACTGAGCATAACTTTGGGTACCATCAGGGTAATAGAGCCCATCTGTGGAGATGCTGAAGGAGTGTGGTAATAAGTCAATTTAATACCTCATCTTACCTCACATGATGTATAGCTTTGATTTGCTTTGCAGGTATTATCATTATAGGTGAATTTACATGGGCTCTCAGCAATAATAATAATTAGAATGGAAATATACGAAGCAAACCAACATGTGAAGGTGCCCCATGTGAATCTTGTTTTAGATTAATATATTTTTATTTAACAGTCATTTTATAAGCTAAAGTGTTAGCAACCATGTCTGCATTGTTGGCCCCCTGGCATAATGACTCTTGAACCTCACCTCTTGAAATTAGGAAAGTAACACTGAAATCATGATTTCCAGCATGATTATCAGGCAATGACATCCAGGTCCAAATGTATCTTGAGTTATCTCCCCTAGTTTACTCAAACTTAATTTTAAACATAGATTGCTGCCATGCCTTCCAGTGTTTATCATTGTTGCTAATTGACCCTGTGGCCTTTTTATAGAGATTCAGGGCTATACCCCTCATCTTATTTTTATAGACATTTTGTTCTTTATTTCAGTTTGTATAAGTGTTTAAGTTTTCCTATTTTCAAATTTCCTTTTAGGTGTCTCTCATGCATCTCTTTATTTGAATGCATTATATATACAATATATATATATATATATATATATATATATATATATATATATATATATATAATTAGTTCATCAATATAAAAGGAGGCGCATACATACAAATTTATAAGTAAAATATTTAAGAACTTAATTTCCTTCTCAGGCACGTATATTTCAGGTTTCATTTAGAACACAGTAATGGTGTTAGTAATTCATCTGTCCTGACCATTCTACACATTACCCCTCAAGTATAACAATGAATATTCCTGGGTAATCATAAACATCTTGTCTATCATGTGTTTTCTAAATGAAACTGGGCGATGGAACAACTTTCTGTCACCTAGGAACATGCTTAGAACACTGCTGTCTAATAAAACATCAAAGGACCTTTCTGCAATTGCCAGTTGCTGGATAATATAACCCGTTATGTCAAATGAAATCTTATACTTGAAAATATTTGATTATCTTGTTTGGTTTTTGTGTGCATTGATGTTTTGCCTGTATGTGTATAGTATAAGTGTATAGTATAAGTGTATAGTATAAGAATGCAATAGCTTCAGAGGACAGAAAAGGGTGTGTGGACCCTTAGGAACTAGACTTACAATTTTGAACAACCATATGGGTTTGCAGAGGAAAAAAAATATCCTCAGCTACAGCAGCACGTGATCTTTACTACAGAGCCAACATTCTAGTCCATACAAATGAAAACTTAATTCAACCAAAAGCATACAACATAAAACCAATGAAGTGTACACTGTCAATTGGGGAATAGAAACTGCATATGTGACTGGAGTATGTTGAAACCATGTCTCATGACCTTGTGAGGACAGACTGAGGTAACTGGGCTTGAACCGCATCAGTCATAGTCAAGTCTTTTCAGTATTTACTCTGAAACAAACAGCATTTGGATTTAAAGAGGCACTTACGCCATGTATTTACATGAGCTGGTGTTGAAAAGTGGAAACAAAAAATGAGCAGTAACGCATTGATTGTTACTATTGTTGGTTATTTAACAGGTATTTACTAAAAATTAAACACGTCCCATTTCTTATGTTATTCATGATGCAAAAGGTAGAGATGACAGATGAAACAAACAGATGACAAAGTTGAAAACATGCCTGGAGTCTAAGCTGTAATCCATGGGAATGGAAAGATCTATGAATGAATATGGACATGGGTTTTTAATATGGCTCAGAAGAGGATACTAAGAAAATCAGGCAAAACTCCACCTGAGCTGGCTACATCGGGATTCTTCAGAACAAGGAAGGAAGGAGTCTCTCATAACATGAATAAAATGGCAACTGAAATATGCATCTGATGTGATCAACGTGAGAACTTCGGAAACACAAAACTTGAGGAATGCAGTTTAAACCCTCTCTCTTTGAGAACAACGGGTGCATGTATGAGTCATTACAGGATAAGTAATAGCCTGACTGACTTGCTTTTATTAGTTAGAGGAACTTGCTATTATTTCTGGCTGATATGCCATTGAAAATAAGGACTTAAAGATCACAGAAGTTGATCAGCTATGATTGAGGATTTGGACACAGGAGAGGGAGCTTTTGTTCAATGAGTAGAACAGTACTCTGTTCACTATTAAGAGAGGAGTCTAATCATGTGATCTCAACACTGGTAACTAACTTTGTGTCTGTATAGATACACATCCTGAGGCACTTTCAGGAATCAAAGGCTGCACAATGAGTGACACAGATTGATAGACATACAATAAATATAAATATTTTAAAATTATATTTGCCATTATACATGTAACTCCTAATAAGATAAAACAATGTGAGTGTTTACCAGTAAAGGGATTAAATTTCAGTGGATGTGATCAAACTGTACCTTTCTGTACAGATTTCTATGGCTTCTAAGACAGGCACTTATTTCTGGACTGGACAGCCTTTAGGATGAAGTATCTTGTCAAAAATTGTAAATAATTATTTCCATCCTCACAGATGTGCCAGGATAGGATCACTGGCATCATCTCCCTGGGCATGTGCCTGGCCTCTCAGTAAGTACAACTCCAGGTAAGTAGAACTTTAAAAACCTAACAAAGATATTGGGTTTTGACTTGCTCCATGTTAGGCAGGGTATATGCTGATCAGTTTCATAACCTACATCCATGAAAATGATATGTAGAACTTCAAAAAGTTTCCAGTGAACATGTTGTCCTGATGTATGTCTTTAGTGGCAACACTCAGGTGATTACGTCAGGAGGATGTCTGTGATTTTGACATCAGCATGGTCTACATAGCACATGTCAGGAATATAGAGAGAGCCCATGTCTCACAGAAAACCAAAACAACACAAAAAACAGAGAAATAATCAAAAAACAACATTTCCAAGAATATTGTTTTTTTCTGTGTTCATTCTTTGAAATTGTGCATTCTAGTTGTTGTAATATTTTCCACATTTATAATTGACAGGTTGAACAGCAAAACTATAAAGAACATGCTTGTGTCACTGTTCTGAGAGCCTTTCAGTGAACTCATAACTCAGTCAGTCTCAGTGTTCACAAATATTTGTTGGTGTTTGTTGGGATCATAGTCTCAAACTGTGTTTCCATAAGTTTAATGTACATATACCTGCGTCATTAATCAAACAAACTTATGCAAAACATTTTCTCTGTGCTCTCTGTCTCTCTTTTTTGTTCTTTCTCTGTACCATTTGTTCTTTCACAGTATTTGTTAAAAATGTCATTTTTGAACTAATGAAACAAAAATAACAAAAATAACAACCCAACTATCTTAGAGGATTTTTTAGACATGGAGCATGTCTTGGAGTTCAATAGATACAGCAAAAACAATAGTTAGATCCTCAACAATTTTTAAAAAAAATAATTTAGCAAACTCAGATATATGTTGCCTTTTTGTTGGGATTATACTTCATTTTCTTGTGTGTGACTGTATATTTTAAGTTTTCTTTTTACACATGAATTTTGGAATGTATTATTGTCTTCCCAACCACTGGTATGTGAAGTTTTTTGAAGTATTCCCAACTTTTTGTAGGCCTAATACACTTGAAAGCAACTTCCCAGAAGTCCAATACAGGGAAAGCAACCAATGTGGGCTGTATTTTGTATAATTTATTGATATTTGCAACTCTTAGACTATATTCTAGACATATTTTTAAATTTATAATTTGTTATGGAATCCTTCATGAGAGGACTCAGAATTTTAGAAGCAACGAGTGTCACTATGCTTGTTTGTAAAATTGCTGTGATCCAGATCCTCGGGGTCTATTTTTGTTAGTGGTGGTATTTGGTATGTTGTAATAGTCTCAGTATACTGTGTCCAACTATCTTTTGACTCCAGTGTGCTGCTTAGCTGCTTGTGCTTGCACTCAGTGTCATGTTTTCTTTTGTCCAAATATGACTCTTCTCACATTTTGTCTGTCTTGTAATCTTTCTTTTCTTTGGCCATCATTTTCTACAGGTTTTTCTGTGTCTTTTTTTCTTTTGTTTGTTTCAATTTCTAGGCAATTTCAGTATCATACCTTTTTCTATAGCTATACATGAATTTGTTATTATGAACATTGCCTTTACTTGCTTTGTATTAATTTAATTTTGTTATGTTTTTTTGCTTATAAATTAGAAAAATTCCTTAAGGCTTTTTCATACTTACTATTTTGATAGGCCCAAAGCTTCTTCTTCCCACATTTCTCTACCCTCAGGCCAGATTATACTACCTCATGAATACAATTCCTTTTTCACTTTCAAAACTCATGTAATTTTTTACCCTCCTAATCCATCTCTGAATTATTCTTAATGGCCCTTCCAAGTCTAGTGGGCACTACTCACACTCACTCCCACACAAGAACCCATTTCTAATAATTAGACATCACATCTGGGCCAGTGGTACGCTTCTCTCTGGAATGTCTTACATCAAGTAATTGAGTATATTCTATAGCGGCAGCCATTTCTAGGATATTCTATATGAAAGTGCAAGGGTAATGGGAGTTTGCAGTTGGTAGTTTCAAAGGTCTCAGCTCATTTCAACACTCCATATATACATGCAAAGATCCTCAGCTTTTACCAATTCAACCCCAGCTCTTGATTGACAGCTGATGGTCCCTATATGGCTGATGAGTGTGAGGGGAACAGTATCTCTCTGGGCCACCTTGTTTCAGCCAGGTGCTGATTCATAGCAATTACTGTGTGCTTCTGCAAGGGGATCTGACCTAATCTAAGAAGTGTTAGCAGACACCATTTCTCATGGAATAGAGTGTGGTGTCCTAAGAGAGTCCTTAAACTTCAAAGTACTGATGGGATGTTAAACCCAGTGCCATCTTTTCTATCATTCCCACACTCGACTTCTGAGTGGTGCCTGATTATTCCAGACAGAGTTCCAATACAAACAACGAACGTTCCTGAAGTTGATATCATTCATAAGATATTATCGTTCTTGCAACTTCTCCTAGCACAGTTTGCTTATCTTATTATATTATGCATTCTTTGACATTTCACAGTGTCAATTGTTCCCTTCTCTCCAACAGTTCTAAACTGAGTGGGGTCACGTGTGTGTGTGTGTGTGTGTGTGTGTGTGTGTGTGTGTGTGTGTGTCTGGGGTGTGACTTTTCAATAGTGCTTGCTAGCTCATTATTCAGTATGATTTATTTTCATGTGTTCAAGGCCAGCGCTGAACTACTGTGCCTAAAGGACCCTGAGCTTCAGTGTCTCTGTAGCTCTGTGGTTCAATGCCAGCTTCCTCCACCCCTGGCTACCATCATTTGCCATCATTCATTTGACCGGAGAGATAGCCTGGTCATGTTCTTGAGGAAACTGTGTTGAATCACAGAATGAATATCTGGAACCTGGCAATCAGAATCATTTTCTTATCACAAACAACAACTGGAATTCTTGGAAATTTCTCTCTTTTGTTGTACTATCTAGTACTTTATTGTAGAGAACACACATTAAAGCATACAGATTTGATTCTCACACACCTAATGTCAGCCAATGCCTTGATCATTCTCTCTGCAGCAGTGCCCCAAACAATGGCAGTTTGGGGATTTAAACATTTTGTGAATGATTTTGGATGTGTGTTCCTATTGTACATTCAAGGATTTGCTTGAAATGTGTCCATTGGTGCAACCTGCCTTTTGAGTGTCTTCCAGGCAATGATCATCAGTTCCAGGAAGTCATGTTGGAAGGATCATAAAGCCAAAACTACAAAGTGCATTCACTGTTCTGTTTCCCTTCTCTGGGTCTTCTACATGCTGATACGTTTCATATTCTTGATGAACATATTTATGAAAATGAATAGTCAAAACATGACAAGAAATCGAGATTTTGGATATTGCTCTACTGTAGGCTGGGATGAAATCATAAACTCACTCTATACAGCATTGGTGATGTGCCCTGAAATCTTTTTTGCTGTGCTCATCACCTGGTCCAGCGCCTCCATGATTGTCATCCTGTATAGACACAAGCAGAGTGTTCAACACATCAGAAGTTCTCATGGTTCCAGGAGATCCTCCCCTGAGTCCACAGCCACCCAGAACATCCTGGTCCTGGTGTCTACTTTTCTAGCTTTTTATAGTCTCTCTACCATCTTGCGAGGCTGCATTGCTTTTTTGTACAATCACAGTTGGTGGCTTGTGTACATCTCTCGATTCACTTCTCTTTGTTTTCCCTGTTTTGGACCCTTTGTTATAATGAGACATCACTCAGTTTTGTCCATATTTAATTTGGAATGGTTAAGAAAACATTTTGCCTGATTCCTTTTTAACTGTGCAATCTATAAGAGTTTTTAAAAATCAATTTTATTCAAATGAAAAACAATCTTATTTTTACGTACCAATCTCAGTTCCCTTTTCCTTCCATCCTCCCATGGCCCTGTCCCACATCCAGCCCTCATTCACTCCCCCTGAAGGGTGAAGCCTCCCATGGGGGATCACCAACATTTGACACATCATTTGGTGCAGGACCTAGGCTCTCCCCTGTGTACCTATGCTAAGAGAGTATCCCTCTGTAGAGAATGGACCCCAAACCCATTTGTACACTAAGATACAGAGGCTGCCAGAGTCCCATAGACTGCCCAGGACTCCCAACTGGGGGTCTTGACCACTTTGCTCATCACTCCTGCTTCTCTGCAACTGGGTTCTAGGAGATCCCGTCAGCGTTTGGCTGAGAATCTCTGCTCCTGCTTGCTGCAGCTCGTGGATGATGGCATTTAAGGTAGCCTCTTGACTCGTTTTTGGGGTCATCCATGTGGATCCCTCGATATTTCCCCATTGCCAGGTTTCTCTTTAACCTATAATGACTCCCTCTATTAAGATTTATGTTTCTTGCTCGCCTTCTCTTTTCCTCCCCCAACTTGATCTTCCTGATCAGGCATGTTCTCCTCCCCTTCCCAATCTCAATCCTCTTCTTCATCCTTCCCGCTTTGCTTCCCCCCAAGCTCCCAATTTGCTCAGGAGATCTTGTCAATTTACCCTTTTCCAGGGGACCTTGTATGGTTAAGAAAACATTTTTTCCTGATTTTTTTGTTGCTTTATCCTGTTTCATCTACCCAAATGATAGTTCCAACCCCAAGCAACTCTGTCATTAGTTTCTCAGATAAGCTTCCAAAGGTGTTTGCATGCAAATAGGCATGAATAAAGATTTGTTTGTTCTGATGTTGTGTTGTGCTTTATAATTGAAGTAATCACACCACACTTGACCAAATTGGAGCATGGGGACAGGGAGAGGAAGGAGAGACTTCATCCAGTTGCAGTTTAAGCAGAAACAGACACCCACAGCTAAGTACTGAACTATACTACTGGAATTCAGTTGTGGACAGGGAGGAGGGTTGAGCAAAGGAGCCAAGACAGGGATGGAGAGACCTGCAGAAACAGTGGACCTGACCTACTGGTAGAATGGAGACCCTAGTCATAGAGATAGGGAAACAGCATTGAACCAAACCAGCCCCTCTGAATGTGGATACCAGTTAGGAGGCCAAGACAGTCTGTGGATCCTCTAACAGCAGAGCCAGTCTTTATCTCTAGAGCAAAAATCGACTTTGGGAGCCCAGTCCTGATTTTATTATAACTTTGCAGGGTATAAGTACTTTTGACTTCCAAATTGTACTCAGTTATCACAATAAGAAATCAATGAAGACAGTTAATCATCTTGTAGTCCTAAGACTAGCCAAAATGAGAATGGTAGTTTTGTCAGTTGAATTCATTAGCAGCCTCCATGATCTGATCTTGCTCTGTTGGCTAGTTGTATTCTCCCACTTTGATATCGTAGTTTTGTCTTTGCCAAGACAATGTTCAATGAAACCAGGAAATTGCTGCCACTAGGACTGACTCTCTTTCATTTTATCCTATCAAGGAATCTTGGCTGCTTGGCTGCTGCTAAACAGATACCTTGTGGAAATTGCAGTCAAACTGAAGCAAACTAAAACAATGGTTGACTATACACTTGTGTTTCTGGTGGCAGTTATTTCCTGACAGATGATCTTGCCTGTACTAGGAGCAGAAATAATCTTCAGCAATAGTACTTAGATAATTTTAATTAGTTGTTCCAGAAAAAACACTGTTTAGCTGTTCTTAAGCATATAGCAGCGGTCTGAGTCAATTCTATAATGATGGGGGATTACTCTTTCAATATAGAACAAAAATAGTGACTCTTCTATTTCACCTTGTACCAAAATCAATTAAAAATAAATGATGTTGATGAAGTCATCATCAAATTTGTTAAATGGTGGTTTTCTTCTTTTCACTTTTATTAAATCTAGATTTTTTCTCTAGTATATGACCTGAGTAGTTTGCTCTCAGTTTACTTCTCTTAGAAACACTCACCTCCTCTTCCATCTCTGTCCATTCCCTTTTGGTCTCTCATTAAAAAATAACAGGCCTCTAAGTGGTAATAGCTAAACACAGCAAAAGTAAATATAATTAAGACAAAACAAAACTATCATATAAATGCTTTACAAGACATGACAGCAGGGATACAATGGGCCCTCAAGAGAAGGCACAAGAGTCAGTATCTCATGTGTTTTGCATCCATGGGTCCCACTAAAGTACCTAACTAAAAGTTGTCAAATATGTAGAGGGCTTGGAACGGACCATATTTGTTCTGTGATTCCTGCTTCAGTTTCTCTCAGTGTATATGAGTTTTCGACAGGACTTCAAAATTCATCCAACCTAAAGGTGAATCAGCTATAGAGGCCATTGCTCCAAACAGCAGAAAGTAAAATTAAGAACACAGTGCCTCCAATAGCAAAAGGTGGAATGGGTGGTGCATGGTCAGTTCTTGCATTTATATTTTGTCAATACTTTGTGAAACGGTTCCAAATTGTTATTGGCAATGGTCTGGAAAAAAGCTAAATGATGTTGAATAGAATCATGATTCTTGTTTTGATAATAAAAAGTGGGATGCAGGTATGATAGGATACAGGGTAGATGGTTGAACCTATTCTTAATGGGATTAAAACAGAGCATCTAGATATGATAAGATATAGAGGTAGATTATTGATTCTAATTTTTTTAGAAATAATTTCCTTTGTCTTTATCTAAAGTATCTTTTTAAATTCATTTTAGAAGCACTCTTATTTACATGTTAGTCCCCCACTTCCCATGCCTTCCTATCCTCCCTTGTTCCCAATGATCCCCACAATCCCCAAGGACAGTGAGGCCCTCCATGGGAGGAACATCAAAGTCAGTCACATAATTTGAGGGAGAGCCTAGGCCCACTTTCTTGTACCTGGGTTGCAAAAGCATCCCCCTATAGGAAATGTGCTCCCAACGTGCATTTGTACTCTAGGAATACAGACTGGTTCCACGGTTAGAGGTCCCATAGCCTGCCCTGGCCTCCTACCTGGAACCCACAGTCAAAGGGCTTGGTTTGGTCCAATGCTGGTTCCATAGCTTTACCATTTGGGTCTCCATGCTCTCACTAGGTCAGGACAACTGTTTCTGCCGGTTTCTCCAGCACAGTTTTGCCTCTTTACTCATCCCTCCTCAATCTCCACAACTGGATTCCAGGAGTGTGGCTCAGTATTTAGCTATGGGTGCCTGTTTCTGCTTAGATCAGCTACAGGATGAAGGCTCTAGGAATGGCAACCAAGGTAGTCATCAATCTCATGATTGTGAAAGGGCATCAAAGGCAGCTTTTCCATAACTGTATAGATTCTTAGTTGGGGTCATCCCTGTGGATCCCCTAACTTTTCTCCTGTGCCAATCCTCTCTCCAAACCTATACTGGCTCCCTCTATCAAGGCATCTCCTTTCTTGCCATCCTCCATTCCTCCACTATCTCAGTTATAGTGGGAAATTACCAATACAATGTCAAGTAGAAATATAAGGGTATTTAATAGGGAAAAGCCTTACTCACAGAGCGACCTAGCCAGCTGGCATGGCAGCATGGCAGCGGTCTGTACGCAAGCCCAAAAGAGACACCGAAAGAGAAAACTCAGTCACACCCTGAGCACGCTCTTGCAAGCCTGATCAGGCTCACCTGTAGCCAGCCCCTAAGCAGGCGTGGCTACAGCGTCCCCTACAATTCCCCTATTAGTCTAAAAGAGGATTAAAACTTAACAGTTTAAAGTATCCAAAATTAACAATCATAGAGGTAAAATATAAGAAGATACAACAATCTGCTTATGTCACATCCTAACTATCTATTTTAGCTAAACCCTAAAGTCATCTGAAAGAGGTACCAAGCCTGAACACCTCCTTCCAATCCCAACCATAAACAATAGGAAGCTTTCCCTAACTAGGTATATATACTATCCTAAGTGACAACAATGGGGAAAGGGGGCGTAGCATCCTCCAAGTTACTTCCTGCTGAAATGGGATGATGATAGTCAAGTGGGGTCCTGTAGGAAGAATATTTTAGTGTAGTAAAAGTCTTGAATGGATTGCATCCAGTCCATGCTAGATGGGATTCTCTTGATAGAAGATCTCGGTTGAAATCCTCAACTTGATTCAAGTCAGTATCCTACGCTTTGGCCGGAGTGTCAGTTGAAATGGAGCAATTTGTATCCAGTGCAGTCAAGGAGGTGTGGCCCATTTTCTTTCCAGGGTGTCTAGGGATTGCTGTCAGGCAGGTCTTCATTGGCTGTGTGGGACTCAAACATGAACAGTTAGCAGAGAAATGTTTGCTTGTGTATGTACACATGCTGAGGAATGTAACCATGAGAGCATAACAATTATGAAAGAGTGTACACCTTGAGAGAAAGATCCAAGAAAAGACAAAGACAGTCCCCAAATTCTTCTTTTATTCTGTATTACATCAATTGGCTTCTTAATACAATACAGAAACACTAAAGCTTAGTTAAATAATGTGCTTGGATTTTAGAGGAGGAAAGCCAAATCCACCTCTAAATCCAGCATTGGTTTAAATGAATAGGGACTAGGAAATAAAGAGAAATAGAGTTTTTTTGAGAGACAGCTGTAAAGTTTCTCCTGTACGCAGATTTCCTTCTATTTGATGGTTATAGCTACCTTTTCTTCTTGAGTATCTACCCATGCAGTGTCTTTTGCCTTCTGAAGATGAGTTTTCCTGTGAAGATAAAAGCAAAACACTTCCCTTTCCTTTGGGAGGTTATATTTAGTTTATAAGATATACCTTATTAGAATACCTGTCATTTGTCCTCGATGAGAGGTTTTTCCTTTTCCAGTCGAATCCTGATCAACTTTGATGGTATCCAAAGTTTTTCTTCTCCTGTAGAAACCAATGCAAAACCCCTACCCCAACGTAATACATGTCCTGGTTTCCATGTAGAGGTTAGTACATCTTTGAAGTATACTGGCTGATTGAGTTCAGCAGTTTTTTCCATGGTCCAGTGTCTTTCTGTAGCTGTTTGTCCTTTTTCATTGGCATTAAGAAAGTTTAGTGTTAATAAAGCATTATGCAACCTATGTTTGTGGGGTTTAGTCTTCCAAGCTTGTTTGTTGAGCATCTCCTTAAGTGTTCTATTAGATCTCTCAACCACTGCTTGTCCTCAGAAAATACAACGGATATAAGATAGATGGTATACCAGTAACACCCTTTATGTTATAATATTTGAAAAATTGTTCCAATTTCGTAGAGACATATGCTGGAGCATTGTCAGTTTTTATTTGTGCAGGTATACCCATAACTGCCATCAACTCTAGTAGGTGTATAATAACAGAATCAGCTTTTTCAGAGTTAAGAGCAGTAGCCCATTGGAACCCTGAGAATGTGTCTATGGTATGATGCATATATTTCAAATTTCCAAATTCTGCAAAGTGAAAGACATCCATCTGCCAAACCTCATTTTTCCGAATGCCCTTAGGATTACAATCTGCTGGCAATGGAGATGATTATAAAAGGAACAAGTAGGACAGTTTTTTACAATCTCCTTGGCTTGTTGCCAAGTGATGGAGAAGTCCTTTTTCAAACCTTTGCTATTTAATGATGTTTCTTATGAAATTTTGAGGCTTCTAGCACACTTCCAATTAATAAACGATCAATCTCATCAGTGCCTTGTGCTAGTGGGCCCGGCAGACCCGTATGGGATCTGATATGTGTAATATATATAGGATTACTTCTGTTTCTGATAGTTTCCTGTAATTGTAAACACAAGAGAAGTTAATTCTGTATTATCAGGAACAAATTCTGCAGTCTCAATATGTACTGAGAATCAGTAACTATAATTCTGCCTTCTGTACAGATGTATATGGACTTTGAACTACTTTAGTTACCTCACCTGCTTTATAACCTGCCTTACCTGATTTGTTGGCATCAGTGTAGAAGGTGAGAACTCCAGAAATGGGAGTTTGTCTTACAATACGTGGAAGAATCCAGACTGTCTTTTTTATGAATTTAATTCTGTCAGTTTTGGGATAGTTGTTGCTAATTGTTCCCAAAAAGTTAGTAAGAGCTATTTGCCAATATTCATTATCTTTCCATAAGGAAGAAATTTCTTCATTAGTTAAAGGTACTATAATTTCTTCTGGATCTTTTCCAGTCAGCTGGCGAAGTCTTAATTTACCCTTTAAAATCAAATCAGAAATCTTTTCTATATATGTCTTTAACTTTTATTCTGTTTATGTGGCAGAAATATCCATTCCAATATAGTGTCTTCCCTCTGCATCAGAATTCCAGAAGGGTATTCTCTGGATGGCAAGATAACCAGAATACAGTCTAAATCAAGGTTTATAGCGACGGATATTACATGGGATGCGTTTCAAGTCAATATTCTGTTTTCTACCCATTGTAACTCTTTTTCTGCCTCATCAGATAATATTCTAGGACTGTTTAGGTCCTTAACACCTTTAAGGGCCATTTTTAAATGCTTTAAGTCATGTCCTTCTACACCAATAATTGTCTGTAATTGAGAGATTTCCCCTAATAATTTCTGAAGAGAATTAAGAGTTTGATACCGATCTCTCCTAATTTGTACCTTTTGAGGTCTGATTCTCTGTAAGTCTATCTTGTAACCTAAATAGTTAATAGAATCTCCTCTTTGTATCTTTTGTGGGGCAATCTGTAATCCCCAATGAGGCAGAACTTTCTTCACCATTTCAAACATACGTTCCAAAGTTTCCTTATTAGAATCTGATAAAAGAATATCATCCATGTAATGATAAACAAGAGATTGTGAAAATTTCTTCTGAATTATTCCCAAAGGTTGCTGTACAAAGTGTTGACACAAAGTAGGGCTATTTAGCATTCCTTGTGGCAAAACCCTCCATTGATATCTCCTAACTGGCTGTGAATTATTAAGAGTTGGTACAGTAAATGCAAATTTTTCTCTATCATTTTCCTGTAACGGTATTGTGAAAAAACAGTCTTTTAGATCAATGACTATGATAGGCCATCCTTTAGGTATTAAGGAAGGTAATGGCATTCCAGGTTGCAGAGAGCCCATTGGTTGAATTACCTTATTTATAGCTCTCAGGTCTGTCAGCATTCTCCACTTACCTGACTTCTTTTTGATGACAAATACAGGAGAATTCCAAGGACTGGTAGATTCCTCTATGTGTCCAGCATCTAGCTGTTCCTGTACTAACTTTTCTAAAGCCTCTAGCTTCTCAGAGGTCATAGGCCATTGTCCTACCCAAACTGGTTCATCTGTAAGCCACTTCAATGGCAGGACCTTTGGCTCCTCTGAAGGTCCATCATTTGTACCTAGTTTCTGTACAGCATGGATGGTTGGTAACCATTTTCCATAGCGTCTTACCAGATCTTTTCTACTATCTAAAGATTGTACACAATTTATATCTGACATTGGAGGAATATTAATCTGAGTATTCCATTGCTGTAAGAGATCATGACCCCAGAGATTTATAGCTATATCTGCCACGTATGGTTTCAGTAACCCTTTCTGTCCTTCCGGTCCAATGCAGACCACTGAGTTAACACTCTGTCGAACTCTAGATAGAGTTCCAATTCCTAAAAATTGTAAATTTGCCTCTC
>NW_023277025.1:0-3904 GCF_003668045.3 Cricetulus griseus
ATCAAAGGCAGACTAGAGTATAGGAAAGGTTTCAAAGCAATACAGAGAAACCCTGTCTCAAAAAAACAAAACAAAAAAGCAACACAAAACAAACCACACAAAAATATCAAAAGGATAACAAATGGATCTAAGACTTCAACATAAATCCTGCCACACTGAACTGATTAGACAAGTAAATAGTAGGTACCCTCATAGAATTTGTACAGTAGATTACTTCCTGAACATATCAACAGTACCACTAACACTGAGATCCACAATTACTGAATGGGATCTCCTGAAATTGAGAAGTTTCTGTAAGTCAAATGACACAGGCAACAAGACAAAAAGGCAGCCCCAGAGAATGGGAAAATAAGTTCATCAACCCTACATTTGACAGAAGGCTGATTTCCAAAATATACAAAGAACTCAAAACCTCATCACAAAAACACCAAAGAATCCAATTAAAAAGTGGGTAAGGAATTAAATAGAGACTTCTCAATAGAGGAATCTAAAATTGCTAAAACACGTAAAAAAGTGCTCATTATACTTAGCAATCAGGGAAATGCAAATCAAAACAACTCTGAGGTAGCATACTGCTCTTGTAAGAATAGCTAAAATCCAAAACACCAATGACAGTTTATACTGTTGAGGATTGGGGAAAGGAGAACCTTCCTCCACTGCTTGAGGAAGTGAAAACTTGTACAGCTACTTGGGAAATAAGTACTGTGGTTCCTCAGGAAAATTGGAATCAGTCTACCACAAGATCCAGCAATTCAACCCATAGGCATATAGCCAAATATGAACATTTATACAACAAAAACATCTGTTCAACTGTGTTCATAGCATCATTATTTTTAATAGACTGAAACTGGAAGCATCCTAGATGCCCCTAAACTAAATAATGGATAGAGAAAATATGGTACATTTGCACAATGGCGTGCTACTCAGTGGAAAAAAAAGACAATGGAATACTACAATTCACAGGCAAAAGGAAGGAATCAGAAGAAAGCATTCTGAGTGAGGTGACCCAGTGATGAAAAGACAAACACCATATGTATTCACATATATATGGGATTCTACGTGGGACAAAGGATTACCAGCCTACAATCAAAACCACCAGAGAAGAGGGGAAACAAGGAAAATCCTAAGAGAGATATACATGTCACCCAGATAATTGGAAATGAATAAGATCTCCTGATCTAATTGGGAGCATGGGGAGAGGGGGAGTGAGTTAGGAGAAGAGAAGGGGAGAAGAGGAGGGCAGAAAAAGGAAGATGTAGTCAGGGGAAGAATACAGGAGAGCAAGGAAAGAGATACCTTAATAGACAGAGCCATTATAGGATTCAAGACAAATCTGGCACTAGGGAAATATCCAGAGATCTACAAGGATGACACCAAGTAACAATCAAAGCAATAGTTGAAGAGTTACCTTAAATGCCCTTCCCCATTAATGAGATTGATGACTTCCTTATATGCCATCCTAGAGTGTTCATCCAGTAGCTGATACACACAGGTAAACACTGAGAAGAACTCCTGGAATCTAGTTTCAGATAGGGAGGGGTGAAAAGCAAATGGGTCAAGAACAAGCTGGAGAAACACACAGAAACAGCTGACCTGAACAAGGGAGGGCTCATGGACCCCAGACTTGTAGATGGGAAACCAACATAGGATTGATCTGTGCCCCCTAGAATGGGTGTCAGTTATGAGACCTGGGTGATCTATGGAGCCTTTGGTAGTAGATTAGTATTTATCACTCGTATGTGAATTTACTCTGGTAACCCATTACACATAAAGCAACACTCAGCTTAGAAACACAAAGATGGGCCTAGGACATTCACCACATGATATGATGGACTTTGAAGATCACTAAAATTCCCAGGGAAGCAGAAAGGGGATTTAATGGGGGTAAGTGAGGACAGTGGAGGAGCGGGGGGGGGGGGGGGAGGGAGGGTAGGAAACTGTGATTGACAAGTAAAACAAGCTTTTTTTCTAATTTAAATAAAAAAGAAATACTCCCCAAAACAAAAACAGAAAAGAAAAAAGAAAAATTGTATCAAATATGATTTAATGGCCTATGCCACATAACATGGAATCTTCCCAATCTACCTGGTCAGCACCATGCACATTTGAGAAATCTCTACATATCAGAAACTCCTTTTCTCCCCTAGAACTAAACTTCACTGAATGACATCATTGTGGTTAGGTGCAAGTGGTTTAATCATCTATTCATGAAAGACAATCCACAACAACATTTTTGTACAAGTTCCTAAAGTATTTGAAATATTTATAAAACAAACCTGAAAATGGAATGAAATATTCAGAACTACTAGAAACCACACTTACAGTTCTCTAATCTGTCTACCCACTGCAAACAAAAGCAGTTCCCACATATGAACATTTGACAGTGACACTGCAAGAAATATATCCTCACATGACAGGGCTGCAGAGTCTCCCATTACCCAGGAAAACCATCCTGGGAAGCACAGAGGATAAAAGCCACTATCCAGGTTATCACATGTACCAACAGAACAATACTCTGGTTCATGTTTCATTCAAATCTTAACAGAATTGAAAGCTCACTCGTTGGCGGTGGCACTTGACTTTAATACTAGCACTTGGGAGACAGAGACGGGTGGATCTCTGTGAGTTCAAAGTCAGGCTGGTCAACAGAGTGAGTGCCAGGATAGCCTCCAAAGCTACACAGAGAAACCCTCTCTCCAAAAATCCAAAAAGAAAAATGAAAAAAAAAACATTGTTTAAGTTGACTATAAACTTGCTCCTATACCCAGCTTGCTGCTCACAATACTCTGATCAAATTAACCCCATAGAGCAAAGATAGTGAGAGACCTCCCCCTATGTCTAATAATTTAAATGAACAAAAAGGGATTTCCCAAGACAGGGAATCTGAACACACTCTCCCCATCGATACAGGGAGGGCTCACCGCACTGTCTGCCACACCTCACCATCTGTTCCTCCCAATCTGTAGACAGCATCCCCTAGCTCACCATTTTGTTGTTTCCCAGATCAATGAAGCTCTCAGCTCAACTCCCTGCAGCAGCAACTCCACCAGAGCAAACAAAACCGCTGTCTCCTCTTCAAAGTCAAGCCTGGAGTCTGGTGACAGGAAGAGCCCTGCACCTCTTCTGACAGGCAGGTTGCTTGGGGGGTATTGATTGCTTAGTGAGGCTTGAGTGACAAGAGCACCTCCCATAGGTTTAGATTGTGCTTAAGTCACAGTATTGTGGTTCCTGACCACGCCTCCCACACAAGAAAAGAATCTTTACTACCTCTACAGCGATTTGCATTTCAATAGAACTGGCCCCTGGCTCAGATTGCAGAGCCTGATATCTTCCTAGTCTCCATAGCAACTTCCCTGTGCCCTCCAGGATATAACTGAAAAGTTTCTACACACCAAATGCCTCTCTGAGGATGCAGCAATCTAAATCAGACCAAATCAAAATGAATTATAAAAAGCTCAAGTGGGAGACACAGCACAGGGATTGAGATCCACAGCCACCCTTTCTTCATTACACTATCTTCCCCTCCCTTCCCTCCCTGTCTTCAATCCCGGGAAACAAAATCACAAGAAAGAATCATAACAGTGTCCTAAGGCTTCTAACATCCCATGAAGGAATCCAAGAGTTTGGTGGCCACAAGTGGTGGGGCTGGAGAGCAGGGCAGGCTGGGAAATGTAGTCCCAAGTGAGTTCTCTGTGGGGAGTGGGGAAAGTCTCTAGGAACTGTTGGCTGACCCAGCTGGCTTTGCATGCAAATGAGCGAGTGAATCAGTGACTGACAGAGCTGAGTGATAGACTGAACTGATAGGAGGCCGCAGCCAGGAGGCAGCAGTCAGTGTTGCAGTTTAGGAATGAACAGCATTTGAGCGTGGTGGCAGTGGTAAGTTAATTCATGAGCTTGCCCAAGT
>NW_023277025.1:7094-39502 GCF_003668045.3 Cricetulus griseus
CACATAAAGAATCACATACATACAAACAGACACATGTAAGTAAATAAGAAAAATTGTAATAGGATGGTTTGGCACACACCCTATATTACAATACCTGGGCAGCAGAGACAAGCAAAGTTCTATGAAATTAGGGCCAATTTCATCTGCATTTGAAGTTCAAGGCCTCACCCTCCCTGGGGAGAAGAATGGGGATGCTATGGGCATTGGCAGGAGCAGGTGAGTAAGAAAAGGAGAGAAAACTGTGATTGACATGTAAAACAAGCCTTATATAATTTAAATTTAAAAAGAGAAAGAAATGCTCCATGAGGCAAAAAAAAGAAAATAAAAGAAGATTTTTAAATCTGATTTCATGGAGTATGTCATATAACATGGAATCTGCCCTATCTACCTGCCAATCGCCATGCACACTTGAKAAATATCTGCACATCAGAAACTCCTTTTCTACACTGGAACTAAACTTCATTGAATCACATCATTGTGGTTAGTTGCAACACAACGTTACAAGCATTCTAATCATGTATTCATGAAAGATGATTCAAATAAAAACTTTTCTACAAGTTATTAAACTATTTGCTATATTTATAATACAAACCTGAAAATGGAAAGCAGTATACAGAACTCCTTGAAACCAGACAGTCAGTTTTCTAATCTTTCTACCTACTGCATCCAAAAGCACTGCCCATGTGTGAACACAGGACAGTGTACTGCAAGAAATATCCTCCCATTCCAGGGCTGCAGAGTCTCACATTACCCAGTAAATCCATACTTGGAGGAATAGAGTAAAAAGCCAATGTCCAAGTCACCACATGTACCAACTGAACTGCAGTCTGGCTAATGGTCTTGCAAGTCCCAACAGACTTGAAAACTCACTGGGTGGTGTTGTTACATGCCTTTAATGCCAGCAATTGGGAGGCAGAGGTAGTAGTGTCTCTGTGAGTTCAAGACCAGACTGCACTATAAGATGAATCCCAGGATAGCCATGACTGTTAAACTGGGCAACGCTGCCTTGAAAAATGGCAGTCTCTGAATAACTACATAAATAAAAGACATGATAGCTCAAGAGACCTCTCCACATGTACATCCATCTCATTTCACTTTCACTGTCTGAAGATCCTATATTGACATAAGAAAGGAGGTTTACAAAGTGAAGTCAGAACTGCCTTGACAACAGGTAGTTTATTAAGGAATAGTACTCATGCAAGGGAACCACTCAAATGGATCATTTTGAAACTCTGAGGTCATACAGTCACTTAATTTAAGAAGATGCAATCAAGAGGAGAGCAAGGTAATTGCCCCGGAAAGGACCCCTGTGTCAGCCTGAGAGAGCTTGTCTCAGAAACATTATTCTAATAGGCTGAACGTGCAGCTGTTCTAGAATTAATATGCCTTTCCAATGAGAAATAACTCCACAGAGATTAAAAGAAGGAAAATCTCTGTAATGAGAGCATGCATCCATTTCAGGCTAAATCTCAAAGATTCTCTGTGGTATGTTTATGAGACATTAAGATCATTGAGATGAGAAGACTCTTCCCCCTTCTAGAAGTAATAACACCATTCTAGATTTTTTGTTTGGTTTTTGAGACAGAGTTTCTCTGTACTACAACCCTAGTTGTCCTGGAAGTAACTCTGTAGACCACAGTGACCTTGAACTCACAGTGAACTTGCCTGACTTTGACTCCAAAGGGCTGGGATTAAAATCATTCATCACCACCACCAGCCCCATAAATCAGATTTTGCATTCCGCATATGCTATCATCTCTAATTTCTTTTAGGGTCAGAATGCAGCTTACACTTTGAAGAATTGTAATAGTGACAGGAAACTGCAAGTTGGGCCAATTAGACAAATGAAAGACATCAACAGAAAAGATATTACCATAATTATTTCATAGTATATGAGTAACATGAAACAACACATCATATTTACTGAGAGGTCCTGAGGTAGAGGAGCTAGAAGATGAGAAAGGCAGGAAAATCAGAATAAAGAAAAGATAAAAGGTTGGGCAGGGAGGTCTTGCTTAAGCTGTGTCTTTCTCTAATTAAGCTTCTTAAAAGGAGTAACTTCTTGTATGCTACTTCTAGGGGAAAATGGAGGGAAATAGGAGACTTCTAGGAAGTCAGAATAAATTATCATACAATGGGACCAACTCCCATTGAGAAGGCTACTCAAACAACATAGCACAAGGTGGACACAGGGTATCCCTAGAACATTAATGACTAAGCCCACAGTGGCCTTGTGATGGAGTAAACCCAGATCCTTGTGGTGGGAAGAGATGCATTCTCAATCTGAAGGAACCACTCCAAAAACGCCCTGGCTCCAGATCATTAAATTCTCTCCCAAGCATCTTCTTAGTTTTAATGGAAGACCTCTATTTTATTCTGGATATCTCAGGGACTGATGGAAGTCTAGAAGGTGAGGGCCCCAGGCTGTTACTGGCTCTGCCAAGCATGTTCCTGTGTTTTAGAAGGAGGTATGTTCCTTTGACATGGATGAGGACCTAAACAGAAAGTTTTGCTTGCTCAGTTCAACCCTCAACAAACAGTTTTTCCTTTTTTCAAATAGTAGTCATGTGGTTTCATTTTTTCCATTTGGCAGAACAATGATGTTCTCTACAAGAAAACTGGCCCTGAATGGCCCAAATATTCATGGTGACCCAGTAATGCTCCCTTGAGCAGCCTGTAAAGGACCTGTTCTGTGATATGGGGATGGGCCTAGGAACTGTTTTTAAATTAGGGGTTTCTCGTTTGTCATGGTTTGGAGCCAAAAGCCTGGACAATCATGGAGAACGAATGTGTAATTTAACTTCCTGATCTCTAAGAGGCCTAGTTAGCATACTACTAATTTCTGGGTTATTTTAGATCAGCCCTCCCTCAGCTAAATTCTCTTTTGTGGGACTTACTATCACCTAAGAATTGGTAATTTCTTTATATCAACAATTATAGTCTTTCACATCAAAGTTTAAAAGTGGAGAGCGATCCAACAAAAGAAGGTCATTTAAAGACATTTTTAGTGGCCCACGCCTTTAAATCCTGCACCTGGGAGGCAGAAGCAGATAGATCTCTGTTAGTTGTGGGCTAGAGTGCACCACAGAGAAAGTTCCACAATAGGCTCCAAAGCTATACAGAGAAACACTGTCTCAAAAATACATGAATAAATATAAAAATTAAAAAATGAAAAAGAATGTCATTTACACAATTTAAGTTCCCAAATTTAAGTCCAAATGGATCTCACACATACAGGATAAACATAAAGTGCAGAACTTTTAGAAGACATTAGAGAAACTAGGCCTCTCGATGTTTGGAAAATTGCCTTTCCTATGCATCAAAAGGACACTGATGTTTTCTACAATGATGTTTCTACACGAATTTCCCTGGTTGAAATGATTTCCACAGATGCAGCCCACAGATTGAAGTTTCCATGAACCAGCACCAGGGTCCGGGATGTTTCGAGGACCACATGGGACCTCAGAGAACACTGAATGTGGCACCAGGTTCCCACCCAGCCTTGTTGAGGGCCTGCTACAAAGTCGCCCATGGTCCCTATTCCATCCTCACCTTGCTCACCATGCTGTGACTTCCATGCTCATCCAAGCCCTCCCAATCTCCTGCAGTAGCATTCACAGCACAACAATGAATCCAATGGTGCCTGTTCCACTGTAAAACAAAGCCTGTAGCATGGTTCTAGGAAATGTCCTGCAAGACTTGTGACTGGAGGGTTGGACAGGTGTCCCTGGCTGGCTAGTGTGCCTTGAGAGAAAAGAACACTTCCTTAAGGTTTAGAGTGTGCTTAAAGACACAGCACTGGTGTCTCTGGCCCTGGCTTCTACTCTAAATCCTTTACTTTTAGAGATCTGCAGAGACACGAATTTCAATATCGCTTATCTGTGTCTCCAGTAGATGACCCAGCTATCTTCCTACAGTTCACAGGTACATCCTTTTCTCCCTCCTCCAAAAGATGTGCCTGGAATGCACAGACCATTACAGAATACAGACTGGAATGATTCTGTTATTCAAGATATGGACGTGTGCCCAGATTAATAATAAATAAGTGATTTCTTGCTGACTTCAGGAGAACTGAGTCTGCTTTTTACCTGGGAGTCACAGGCACTTCAGACAACCCTGAGAGAAATGCAGACATCAGAACCCAAAAAATAATGTATCTTTCTCCTGTCAGAAGACTTGGTGATAGCTCCATTGCATTGGTAGTTTTAATTCCTGAAATTCACGTCATGATTTTGTGAAATGACTAATAATGAAAAGCATATTTTTCATGGTTAGATGAATCCTAAGAGAGGATGGGGCTAGGCAGAATGGCTTTAAGAGCACTAATTTGAACCAGCACATCTTCCTCAGTGGGCAGGTGAAAAAACACTTGCATCATTAAATATTCTCTACTTGAACAGGACTGGTAGAATGAATCTCTCCATGTTTATAGAGAGTGGATTTATGAGAATGTCTCACAGGCTCTTGTCCAGCTAGTCCAACAATGGCTGTCTACCAATGGAAAGTTGAACAGTAAAGTAGTTTTTTAGAGTCTGGATGAGTCTCAATATCTCAGCTGGTCTTCAGGATACACAAGTATTTCAAAGAAATGGGGTCTAGAGTTATGAAAGGAATAAACTCAGTAGCCCAAGCTAGGGCAACCAGGCAAAGAGAGAGATTGCTTCTTCAATTCCCCTTATATATGTACGCTGCTGCCAAAAGATGTGACCTGGATTATAGATAGGTTTTCTTCTAATATTTTCAAATTTTCTTTTGGAGACAGCATTCATCTATGTACTCCTGCAACATATTCTGCAGACCAGGTAGGCCTCAATACCAGGAAATCCAACTCCTGAGGGGAGGCATTAGAGATGTGCACCAACACCAATCTGGTAAAGGTGGATTTTATCACCTCCAAAGATCTAGATTAAAGACATGTGTTCCCATTTTAGAAACTTTAATAAGAAATTGCCTGCAGGGTGGTGGTGACACAAGCACTTAATCCTATCACTTGAGTTGCAGAGGCAGATGGATCTCTCTGAGTTCAAGGCTAGCCTGGTCAACAAAGAGTTCCAGCACTGGCTCCATATCTACTGAGATACCCTGTCTTGAAAAACATAAAAACAAACACCAAAAAAACAAGCAAACAAAAAATGTCTCAGCAAAATGTGTTTTATGTAATTCCAAAAGTAGTCAGTTTGACTACCTAGAATAGCATTCACAGCAACCAAGACAGAAAAATTGAGAAAGATTTCTGACCTCTGGTGACAAGGAGATCATGGGTGTAATTTCCAAAAAAGAAAATTCTTTTCCTAAACAAGGAAAGCATGGGGATTTTACTTAGGGAGCCCAGAAATGTTTCTGTGGAGTTCTCCCTATTTTGAAGGATATTCAGTCAGCAAATCCACTCTTGAACATGATCACAATGTAAAAGCAGAAAAACTTACAAACATTCTTTTCTCAGGGGTCACCAAAACGAAAGGAACTGCATTGAAGGATCACAGAATTAGGAACTTTGAGGACCACTGATCTACATGCTACTAAATATGACAATATGTTGTTGGTGGGTGCTATCAATCAGTCTCTTTCACACTTGGAAAAACTGAGTCCAAGGGATACAAATCAAAGAGCTTCTTGCTAAGAAGTAGAAAGACTAGAACCATCTCCAATCCAGCAACAAGGAAAGGCAGAGATGACCATTCCACAATATTTGTGGTCCCTGACAAGATAGGCACTTGCCAGTAGAATTCTGTCTCCTTGGCCAGCTCATTGACTTTTAACGACAATGTAACCCTATGGCAGGTGCTTTCCTTACTCTTGCCTCACTAACCAATCAGGTCCTCCAGGTGATCTGTCAGTCAGAAGAGGTACAGGGCGCTTCCTGGCACCAGTTTCTCACTTGTCTGAAGAGGAGCTGCTCCTTATTTTGTATGCTGTGATCACTGCTACAGGAAGCTGAGTGGAGAGATTGGGCAAGCTGTGTAACGACAGCATGGTGAGGGGCTGCTCTCCCCATATGTGAGGAGCAGATGGTGAGTTATGGAAATCAGTGTGGTGGGTCCTCTGAGTAGGAACCTTTAGCCAGTTTCAATATCCTGTGACGTTTCACATGGCCCATACAACTCTATGTCTCCCTCTCTATGTCTCTATATTCCTCTCACCCAGTGTGGCCTTGAACTCACAGAGATCCAGAAAATTCTTCACTGACAGGACGCTGAGGTGATGGTGGTGGGGGATGAGAAGGTGAGGAAATGTAGAAGGTAGAAATAAAACATACACGTGTCAATTATCTTGGGGCTGGTGATCTCACTAAGACCCACCTTCACATGAAACAATTTTATTTTTAAAACAAGTTTATGGGCTGGAGAGATTTCTCAGAGGTTAAGAGCAGTGGCTGCTCTCACAAAGGTCCTGAGTTCAATTCCTAGTGACCAAATGGTGGCTCAAAACCATCTGTTATGAGATCTGGTGCCCTCTTCTTGTGTGCAGATGTACTTGGAAGCAGAATGTTGTATACATAATAAATAAATAAAATCTTTAAAATAAGACCAGCCGGACATTGGTGCTGCATGCCTTTAATCCCAGCACTTTGGAGGCAGAGGCAGGCAGAGCTCTGTGAATTGGAGGCCAGCCTGTTCTCCAGAGCAAGTGCTAGGATAGGCTTCAAAGCTACACAGAGAAACCCTGTCTCAAATAAAAAAAACAAGTTTCTTGCAATTTTTTTTATTATACATCTTGTTTGTGAGAGACGTTTTCCATGTATATACACAGCACATGCCAGAGAAGATGGAGTCAGATACCCTGGATCTGAAAAGCCATGTAGGTTATGAGCCTCCAAATTTGGTTGTTGGGATTTGAACTCAGGTTGTCCCCAAGAAAAGTAAGTGCTGATCTACCAGCCAACCACATAGCCCTTTTTAGGCAAAATGCTAAAAGTCTTTCTCAGATTAAAAACAAGAATAAAAGAGCCTAAATAATGTTTCCAAAGCTATATGCAAATTTGAAACAGATTGATTTCTCAAAAGGAATACAAAATGATTAGTACACACATTGACATAATGGAAATTGCATACTTACAACAAATACACAGCAATATAGAAGGAATGTGATATTAAGGAAAGAAAAAAGGGTATAGATGGAAAAAGCCAAGAATAAGAGCAGGAAAATGTAATCAACTTTTCTTCAAAAGAACAAAGGAAACTCAGCCAAGTAAACTGAGATGAGTAGTTACCAAACTACTCATGATTCTATGTGTTTAGAAATTAAATAAACAGACATCAAAACTGCCACAAAATTAACTCAAAGGGTACCTTCTACTTCTGACCCTCCTTATTGGTATTTCTTACAAACAGAGAGGTCCCATAGTCTTGAGCTCTCTCCATAAATGGGGTAATCTCTTGCGGTGTATCTGCAACCTCTCATGTTCTCTTGTGGTTTGAGGCAAAGCCACCAAACACAATGAGCCCCTGTTAAATGTCTGCAGATCAGAAATTCTTTTTGTTCCCTGGAACTCAACTTCTATGAATCATGCCATTGTAGCAGGAGGTAGCAGAAAGTTAAAAGCACTCTGATCATGTATTGCTGAAAGATGATGCCTATCACCTCAGTAGGATCCATATGGCATTAATTTTGTGGAGCCTGTAAATGGTTTCTCCAAGCATGGTGGTATTCTGTTGGTGCTTTAACAAATGAAGCTTGCCAGGTGGTGTTGGCACACCCCTTCAATCCCAGCAGTTGGTAGGCAGAGTCTTTGACCTCAAGGGAGTTCCAGTTCAGGCTCCAAAGCTACACATAGAAATCCTGTCTCAATAACAAAATAAGAAACAAAAAAATAAGAAACAAACTAAAAAAAAAACCCAACCAAAAATTAAAACCAAAAAAAAAAGCTTGCCTGAAGACCAGAGCGTGGAGCTAGGCAGTAGCTAGCCATAGATGCCAGGCCATGGTGGAACACCTCTTTAATTCCAGCACTTGGGAGACCAAAGGCAACTGGATCTCTGTGATTTTTAAGGCCACCCTTGGTTACAGTAGATTGATACAGTCTAAAAGAGAAGCAGAGCCAGGTGGTGTTGGCTGAAACCATTATCTTAGTACTTGGGAGTTGTAGAGAGGAGTAATATGCCTGGGCAGAGAAATATGTTTGCCACTGTGCCTGGCAGCCCCTACCCAATCAATGAAATAGGGAATCAGCCCTTTCACTACTGGCCTTTCACCACTAGTGACCTTTTACAACTGGCATTCACAGGATGCCCCCTTTTCAGAAAATCCCAGAGACCTTATTAACCTATTAGAAACTGT
Organism: Cricetulus griseus; assembly: GCF_003668045.3. NCBI lineage: Eukaryota > Metazoa > Chordata > Mammalia > Rodentia > Cricetidae > Cricetulus > Cricetulus griseus. Next base: position 15,372 of record NW_023277025.1, read on the forward strand.
CCATTTTACTTACCACCCTTCTTGGGGCAATTTTCAGAAACTTCTTATGAACATATTCTCTACAGGGGAACAGAACGGAAAGCTGGAAGCCTCCTGGAAACTGGTTCTGGGGAAACTTCCACTGGTCCTGATGTAGTCAACACCAATTTTACTTCCAATCACTCTGACTGGGAATATAGCATGGCAGGAGGTAAGGGGAGAACTTTGTCTACCATGAGACTCTGTTAGTGGGTTTCAGGATGGCATCTAGGAAGCCAGCCAATATGTCTAAGGTATACGATATTAGACAGTGACCTGATGAAGTTTTGGCAGTATACTTAGTGAGACTCCAGAAAGCATTCCATAGATATACAAAATTTTACCCTGAAACCAAGGGAATTGCACAATCATGCTTGCCTATGTCAATCAGGCAGCCCCAGATATTAAGAAAAAGTTACAGTCATTAGAAAGGCAAGTAGAGAAAAGTCTTAGGGATCTTGTGGCAGAGGNAAGGTATATGATATTAGACAGGGACCTGATGAAGTTCTGGCAGTATACTTAGTGAGACTCCAGAAAGCCTTCCATAGATATACAAAATTTTATTCTGAAACCAAGGAAAATGCACAATCATGCTTTCCTATGTCAATCAGGCAGCCCCAGATTTTAAGAATAAGTTACAGTCATTAGAAAGGCAAGTAGAGAAAAGTCTTAGGGATTTTGTAGCAGAGGCAGAAAAGTTGCACAATAAGAGAGAAAAAGCTGAACACAAGGAAGAGAAGAAGAAAAAGATACAAGAAATGGATCTCGCCAAGATTCAAGAACCCCATCAAAGGAGGCTCAAAAAATTCTACTGGCCACTCAACCTTCCCAGAATCCCAGACCCCCAAGGTGGCCTGAAAGAGGAGATCAAAGCCTAAATTAAAGTGAAGATAAAACCAATGCACTTTATGCAAGGAGGAAGGATATTTGCCAGGGAATGTCCCCCAAACTCCAAATGTACCAAAGTTACACAAGTCCTACAGGCATACACAGGGGAAGAAGACAGTGGTTGAAGGGGAAAAGACTTGTTCCCTCTCCCTGAGCCCAGGGTAACCCAAAAATTGAGGGAAGCAGTTGACTTCATGGTGGACATAGAATGTGGGGTCTTGGAAGAGACCAGTGGCATATTTAAAAAAAAACTGTACCCAGTGGTGGCAGGATGGACCCCTTGCCTACACATTATAGCAGCTCTAGCCTTATTGATAAGAGATGCTGATAAATTAACTATAGGAAACATTTTTTCATTACCACCCCATACTCATTAGGACAGGAGCAAAAAAAAAAATCATCCAGAAAGATGGTTAAGCAATGCTCAGATGACTCATTATCAGCCCTTGCTCCTTAATCCAAACAGAACAGCTTTCCAGGTTCTAGTGAACCTTAATCAGGCCATAGTACTTCCAGACCCCAAACTAGATGCTCCACTTCATTACTGTTCCAGGATTCTGCCACAAGCACATTATATCGAACCTGACCTACAGGACAAACCATTGTTGGATGCAGAAGAACCCTGGTTCACTGATGGGAGCAGCTCCATTCTAGATGGACAGAGGTATGTGGGGGCGGCACTAATACCGCAGATACCATCTGGGCTGAACATTTTCCCACGGGGATATCTGCTCAAAAGGCATAACTGATAGCTCTTACTTGAGCATTAAAAATGTGAAAAGACTATATATATATATATATATATATATATATATATATATATATTGAGAGTAGGTATGCTATTGCCACAGGCCATGTCCACAGGGCCGTATACAAAGGAAAAGGCCTCCTTACAGCAGAAGGAAAAAGAATCAAGAACAAATAGGAGATACTTAATCTCCTAAATGCACTTTGGGTGCCCTCTAAATTGAACATAGTCTATTGTCCAGGGCACAAGGAGGGGTCAGGACCTATACAAATGGGAAATAATCTTGCAGACAAAGCATCCAAAGAGGTAGCTCTGACTTCAATGGTCATGGAAACCCGAATTGACCCAGGAGCAAGGAGTTGCCTAAAATCCCCAACTACACTCCTGAGGATCTGGCTTGGGTACATAGACAGCCCATGGTACAAAGATGATATGAAAGAAACTCGTGGTGGACTGCTGATAGATGTCCCATCCTGCCAAGAAAATTGGGGATAGGAATAGTTTTAAAAAATCCACTGCACCTCACACCTGGGTATATGAAAGATGTGAGACTTGCTCCGGGGAGCTAATATGAAAATTCGAAATGGAGATCAAGCCATTGAAGAAATTGTTGCACATTGCCAGGCTTGTCAACAAAACAATGAAGTGTCTTCCTCCTCCACCCCTGGTGCCGGGGTGAGGGGAAATTGACCAGGTGTTTGCTGGGAACTGAACTTTACAGAAATGTAACCTGGTAAATTTGGCTACAAATATCTACTAGTGTTTATAGATACCTTCTCAGGATGGACGGAGGCATCCCCCACCAAACATGAGATATCTAACAACGTGGCCAAGAAGTTAATTGATGAGATTCTACCCATGTATGGTTTTCCAATGATGCTAGGCTTACACAATGGACCAGTGTTTCTTTCTCAGGTAAGTCAGGGACTAGCTACTGCATTGGAGGCATATTGGAGACTTCATTGTGTATGTAGACCGTAGAGTTTGACACAGGTAGAAGGCATGACTAGAACTCTAAAAGGGCTGAAATGTACAGATTTTAAGTCGTAGATTCATGATGATTCCCTTCACGATGGGTTGTTTTGTGGGGTTGAAAATACCTGTGATAATAAGAGCCTTTATTTCATGACCCACATTTGTGGCATCTTTTTAATGTGAGGTATTTCTCCTTTTTTTGTTTTTTTTTGAGACAGGGTTTCTCTGTGTAGCTTTGTAGCCTATCCTGGCACTCGCTCTGGAGACCAGGCTGGCCTCAAATTCACAGAGATCTGCCTGCCTCTGCCTCCTGAGTGCTGGGATTAAAGGCATGCGCCACCAATGCCCGGCCCTCATGTGAGGTATTTCACATATTTGAAAAGAACTGCAGGAACTCTTGATCTTTTCCATACTTATGATATTCATAAGTTTTCCTATAGTGAGAGTCATAATACATTCCCAGAATGTAATAGGACAAATGGAAGTTTCATACATTCCAATGCTTATACGGCTTTTCTGCAATGTGAGTTTGTTGATAACTTTCAAGTGAAGTTAGAATACCAGTTAATTTTAAACGTGTATCACATTCAACAGCTCTACTCAGAGTGAGGATTACTAAGTATATTTCATATCTTCTAATTGTCCTGAGAAAAAGAGAGAGACAGGGAGGGGATAGAGAGAGGTGTAAATTTCTTCTGTCCATAATCTATGCTCACATGCCTTGTATTTATTGTGAAAGATTTAAAAATTAGCAAGGAACCAGATGCGGTTCTGCTACCTACCCACCTACCCCCCTTGCAAGAAGAATTGCTCTTGACCCTGAGACTTCCTGAACAAGACCCCATGACTCAGATCCTGGAATCTCCCCTATAAGGCCATAAGATAGCTAGAGCACCAAGAATTTCCAGATGGCTGCACTCCCCAGAGAAGCCCATTAAGGGAACAAACTGACCAGGAGTCAAAGAGTGAAAAGTAAGTCCTTGAAAAACAAAAACCACTGTCTTAGCCAAGATTGATTAGCACATTCTGAGGTGTGGTCTATTTGCCCAACAGATGGGCCTGGAGAGTCACAACACCCCCTCTGAAGCTTGTGGGATTTACCTTTAAAAACGCCTGTGCCTGGGGAATGGGGCTGCTCTCTAGCCTGCATGCAGGGAGGGCTCGTTTGTACAAACACTTCCCGTTCATTAAAGCCTCTTGCTCATTGCATCAACTGGACTGGAATTTGAGTTCTTGGGGGCACCAGCCGGATAGGGGAGACTCCTCACCTTGAGCGTCATTCAATTGTGACATGATATGCTTTTTTTCATTCTTGCTTGAGACAGGTTTTTCTTTGTAGCTTTGTTTCCTGGCCTGAAACTCTCTCTGTACACCAGGCTGGCCTTTAACTCACAGAGATCCCCCTGCCTCTGCCTCCCTAGTGCTGGGATGAAAAGATGGTGTCTACAATGTCTGACTCATCATGATGTTCTTTTTAAAGGAAGAATAACAAATGAAAGGGTTCCACATCAAACTCCCACAGTCTGACTTCTTTTCCTCACAGACGTGTGGTTCAGGGACTGAGGATTCTCTACAGAAACCTTCTTGACTCTCACACATTGAAGCTGTCAATACACTGGGCACAGTCACAGATCCATGAGCAACGCCACCTTCACATTCTTCTGAGAAGGACACCAACATCCATGGAGAATCTCTGGAACTTGTCATGGTTACAAGGGGAGGAATAAGAGTTACTGCTGACATCACTGCCACCCAGTTACCAGCAGCACCCTCAGCATTCGGGTCCACCCATGTGCACTTCCCCACTGCGTTTCCCATGTGTGTGACCCCACGGGGACCACTGCTGGGCTCAGACATTGTGGGCGCCAAAGGCTTGGTGATGATGCGGGGCTGCGTTTGTTTGCAGCGATGGCGAGAGCCACATTTCCTATGCAGAAGTGATGAGTCGTCTGTTCTGTGACACCAGAGATGACAATGTTTACCATCACCATGGTGACCCTGTGTTGATGCCTCCGAAGTGTGGATGCCACGGATTTGATGAGCCTTAGTCCTTGCTCCTCTGGCTGCCATAGTCAGTTTGGTTTACCGTCGCCATGGTGACGGCATGGACTTGATGATTCAATTTTCCCTGCCAGGACTTTGCCGCTGCTTTGCCGGGTGTTGAAGCCAACAGGAAGTTAGAGCAGCAACTTCAGCGCATCCCTCCGTCCTTCTGTCCTCAGTGTCCCTCACTCTGACTACATTTCCCAGAATCCTCTCCTCTCTCTGACTCCATTTCCCAGAATCCTACTCTTCCCTTGTGGCCCTGCCTCCTCCCAGAGGACACTCCCTCTCCCCAAGGGGCATGAAGTAAATGACAAAAAAAAAAAGAAATAAATATTTTTTTAAATTGTAAAATCTATGCAAATCTTGGATCCATGAAATCAGTAAATAAATGTACAAAAAATAATTTCTAAATAACAAAATATACAAATAATTTTCTACCATGTGTGTTCTAGGTATATAAGTTTGGGTTTCAGGGTTCACGAAACAGTGGCTTTACCTGCTCAGCCATTGCTGGCTCTGTAACACACTTCTAAGTAAGTGAACATACATTATTTCATCAAAATGTTATCATATCATACCCAAACTGTAAATGCAAGTTTTCTATGCATTGGTAATCAACAACAAAAATTTCACATGTATTGTGTAGGGCCCAGCCATGACAAGCTCAGCTGAGGACTGATTAACTAAAACAAAACCTGGTTCCAGGAAAGATCACAAACTGAGTACAGTCAGACATCACAGTGGAATGAACCACCCAGGGGGGAAATATCTACCTTCAAAAGGAAATTCATAGCATTTCAGCTATAGTAGATAGGGCACCAGATTTCTCTTAATCCTGCACACACCCATCCCCTTTCACCAAGACACCCTAGACTGTCTGTCAATCATGGGTTCTGATACTTAGAAATCCCTCAGCCCAAACTCTGCTACTATAAAAACCCTACCCCATCTAACTTGAGGCTCTCTGATCATGCCAATGGATTGGACACACAGAGAAACTTCAAACTCAAATAAAGGCTCTTTGAATTTATGTACAGGATCAGTCTCCTTGTTGATTGTTTGGAGACTCCACTCTCTGAGAACCACAACTTGAATAGAAGTATTATTTACTTCGGTGTTTCTGCTGGCTAGTTTTATAACAACCTGACATGAGCTATGGTCACCTGAGAAAAGCGGGACTCAATGGGGAAAATGATTCTGTAACATTGGGCTGCAGCAAAAATGTAGGGCATTTTCTTACATAGTAAGTGGTGGGGAAGGGATGGAGGGTCGAGCACTTTGTTGGTGTGGCCAATCCTAGGGTTTTTTATCTTTTTTTTAGGTTCTGTAGGAATGCAGGTTGAACAAGCAATAGAGAACAAGCCTGTAAGCAGCACCCCTACATGGTCTCTGCTTCAGTGCCTGCATCAGGATCCTGCTCTGTTTTAGTTCCTGTACTTAATGGTTTTGATGATGAATTGTAAGATGGTATGGGGCCCAGAACATCTTAACCACACAACTTCCTTGACAGGCTTAACAAACACCCAGCCAGAGAGTAGGTCTGAGTTTCAATTTATTGTCAGGCAGCAACAGGTTCCAGGCAAAACCATAAGCTGACACCACCCAGGGAAGGGGCAGTATGTAAGGGCATACTACCTGACATTCCAAACATTATAGATATGATCATCAGATATTCTTGAGACTAAAACCCACCTATTCACTTTTGCCAAGACATACCTAACAAAATGTCCGCCAATCACGCATCCTGAAACTCGAATGTCCCCTCACCCCAAGCTCTACTATGACAAAAACCCTACCCCCACCAGATTTGGAGTTGTCTGTTTGTACCACTGCATGGGACACAGGAAGGATCCAAGCTTGATATTGAATGTTGCATGAAGACTCCTTGATTTTGCTTATGGATTCAGTACCCAGGGTGGTCTTCAGAAATTCGCACAATCTCAGCATAACAATGGAAGTGTGAGTGAAATAAACCATTTTCTCCTCATTTTACTTTTTTGTCCAAGTTGCTTCTTCACAGCAATAATACCTCTAAGACAGTGGAGGTCTGAATGGATGACTTCCAAATCCGCCTTGTATTTTAAATTTCTTTTTATAGCCCTTGCTGTCATGGAATTAATCTATTAATCAGGTTGTTCTCAAACTCCAAAGATTTCCTGAGTCTTATTCACTGTGCTTCAATTAAAGGCATGGGCCAAACCATCCATCTGGAATTTTTGTTTTTACCCCATCCCATTTATGAATGCTTGGACAGCTTCTATTTTTTGGCTATTTACAAGGTCAATTTGACCAAGCTTGTAGGTATAGCCTGGTTTACAAATGTGACAAATTTTCCTGTATTATCACAGCTATGTCCCAGAATGTGCATGCCTGAAATTTCCTTGGTGCACTTCCCTAGACCATCCTGGATGATGTTTCTGAGACTTTACTGGATGATGCCCCCATATCTAGTGCTTGGAACTCACTATGCTTCTCAGTGATCTCCATGAGTGAACTGTAAGTCTTTGCAATATTGGGGTGTTTTTTTTTCCTCAGTGCTTGGATACCTTTCCATATATCCATTCCTCTCAATTTATTTTTACTGTCCGAAGATCCCATATTGATATATTGATCTTAAAGAAACAGCAAGCAAGAGGGTCATGGACAGGCAGTGAAAGCAAAGACACATGGGAAGAAGGGACAGATGAAGAAGATACTGCAATGAATTTGCATATACTCAGCGGTCTGTAATCATGGTATCACTCATTTGCATGTGGTGGCAAGCAGTGCTCATCTCCCCTGGAAATCAAATGTTTCAAGATCACATTGATACCCTTGCAAGACAAGCTCCTCACTACATCATCTGCCTGGTGTGTGCTACTTGGAGCTGCATCCTACAGGCTGGACAGAGCACAGGAAAGTGGAACAAGCTATTTCTTTGAATATTTACAGTGTTTAGTGATGCTGCAGGAGCTGAAATTCCATGGCCTCTCTCAGTTAAACAAAGAACTAGAGTGGCCAGGACTTCCTGAGACCCCAACTCCCATTATGAATCATGGAGTGTCATCTCCTATGGGGATAGTGAAAGATGACTATGTAAGTGCTGAAGAGTTGGAAGAATCTGTTCCCTGCAATTCCCATGATGAATAGACTGGAATAGAATATAGGACATGAGGCCACATTGCTTCACAGACATGTGAACTTCATAAATCCACTTTACAGCTTAGCTTCCAAAGCTTAAATCCACTGAACACTACTTGGGTAATTACAGGCTGATAAGATATTTCATCCAGAATAAGGAAAACTAGTAATGGCTCTTGCCAATGTACAAATAATCCCAAGGCAAGGTCGAGGTGCCTGCATAATAGTTATGAACTTTATTACCAGAATGACAGCAGCAGTGCTGTGGTGGAAGCATGTGCATACATTGTATCACAGGAGAGGCAGTCAGCTGGGTCTCCTGTTGCTTACAGTGACACAGATGAGAGCTGAAAACCATCATTGGAGTTAGCATCTTGCCAGGTACACAGAGCCCCGACATACCACCAAAAGGACCTGACACATCCAATGCAAATGCAAAGGATTCTTTTGATTCAAGCTAGCTTGGACTTCTATGCTTGTAAGTGATAAAAGCCTCAAACAATAACTCAGAGGGGTTTCCATAGGGGAAGATCATAAGGCTGAATGTCACAAATTACACAACCCCGATGAATACTAAAGTCATACAATGTACAGAGTAAGGAAATAATCATGTATTTTGAGAAAAACACATTTGAGTATTAGACAGTGGGTGGGGTTGTTGGATCACAGGGTCTGTCAGTTGTCCTCTGGGCTGAGAGACTTTTACAACCTGAAATTATCAGACAAAGGAAACTTGACATAGGTGGTGGACAGCAACCTCCCCTTCTGTGAGAGAGGGTATTAGGTGCAAGCCATAGAATTCCTAGTTGAAGAGTCATCAGATGTTTCCTTTATAGGTTCCAAGGTTTTAAAATTTTATTAATTTTAATTTTTGGTCCTTCACAACGAGGTCTTTGATAAAGTGCCCCAGAGCAGTGGCTTGGAGTTTGTCCCAAAAGAACTGGTGTAAAAGAATGGGAGATGGAGGCGTCTCCAAGGGGTTTGCTTTTTAGGGCAGGAGAGATTGGGTGGCTGGTAGAAGGAAGTGAGTAAAATCAATCAGAAATGACAACACAAGGGAAATAACTCTCCCAGAGCTGGAGGACTGGAGTCCTTTGAATCAGATTAAATGGAGAGTTCAAGGAGTCCTGGGAGCAACAGGAATTTTGTTCTGGCTGTGAGGAAGCCCCCTCATTTTATCATCTCATTTAATTCCAGCGGGAGAGTTGGCTCTGGGTAGGCATGAAGGAAAATTAAAAATAAGTTGAGGGCGGATGAATCAGGGTGCTCTTGGGATCTACTCCCTATGTCTAATGCTCTTCAGCTATGCATGGGAACTTTAGGTGGGCTCACATGTTCTCAACTGAGTTCTTGGCATGGGATAAATGGTCAGTTTTTTATATATTTTTCAGCACTGGATAGTGCTGGCACATGTAGCCATCTTTGGAGTGCTTGAGGAACCATCACTTAGGAACACCACCCATGTTCTGTCAGGTGCACTCTGGGACCTGTAGTTCGGAGCTACCCTCCCAGGGTGCATGACCTAGGTAGGCTGTTGAATGGCCTTGGGTTTGGATTGTCCACCTTACCCAGTAGCCACGTGCAGCAAGCCTGGGTCTTACAGTGCCTTTTGATCATATGCAGCCACTGCTGACCTGGGTTACCAGCAAGCTCTGATTTACCAAATGTCAGGTTCCTCATCCTCCTGCTCCACTCTGAACTCATGATCTATTTGCTCTGCCTGGTTCCAGGCCTGCCCACGGGTCCTCCATGTGCCAAGGTCCCAGTGACTGGTTGTGAAAGTGGCTGGAGAAAACCAAGGGAGCCTAAGAGTAAAGTCTCCTTGATATGTTTAAATATCCCAGTTAGTGGAAAGGCAAAAGGAATCCCAAGGAAGGTGAGGCAATGATTCAATCAGAATGAGTTAATAAATCCATTTTTCTTCTGAGCAAATAATTCCTGGTGGCCCAATGTGAATAAAACAAGCAGAAACCACAAATTGAATCCTGAGTGGGGTCTCTTAATGTTCACATGTGGGTTGAGCATCCAATGGCAGGCTTTTTAAGGTCAGATTCATTACTGAGGTGAATCCAGGAGAAGGATGGCACTTGGCACCCTGTGGGTGGGGTTTGGAATAGTGCTACCAAAAACCTCTTGGACTCATACCACATTCTCCTGCCAGTTATGGCAGTACCTTCACCCAACCTGCCTTCTCCACCTCCTCAAGGAACAGATGCCTGAGGTGTACAAGTTTGCAGCTGACATAACTCCCATATCTCCTGCTGAATATGAGATCACCAAATTCTGATCCCGCTACCCACATTGTCCTTTGTCATCAGGAAGAATCCAGATTTTAACTGATTCCCCATACCCGGGGAGTCTGGGTTATTCAGGCAGAAGCCTTACCATGCTTCTGTATCTATGCAAAGAGATTGCAATGTTTTGTAGTCCAGTTCCAAGCCCCAGCCTCAAGGTACCAAGGATGTGCCCACACCTAGAGTCACATCAGTCCAATCCCTACCTCTAAAAGTCCTACTATTGTCAGCTCCACCATGTGGGTGTGGCAAGAACACCCAACTCAGGGTTCACCTAGTGCTTTCTGCTTTTCTATTCCCCTGGGACACACAGGAATTCATTACTCAGGTTAAATCATTCGGCTGTGTCTCTTCTGCTAAACTGATCCTGTCGCTCAGGACAATCAGAGTCTCTAACAAACACACAAGTCAAATGGTAGAGAACTATCCGAGTCTTCCGTGCTGTGCCTTTGGTTCTGTGTACCTGGCGAGAAGGTGTAGAAGCATGGGGTCTATTTCCTCTCACTCATACTCTCTCTCTTGGGTAGCAGATCATGTCAGAATGGGATAGATTACACTTTTCTGAACAGGAAGGCTGCGTAAGCTCTTTAATATTATCTGTGTATGTTGTTCTCCAATAAAACACCCACTTATCTTTTTATCTTGGGTCTCATGAATTCATTAACACCCCGCCTTCACACAAAACAATTTTTTATTGAAACTTAAGACAGTTGTGAAGTATCTACCAAATAGTTTACATGGATTGGATTTCCTCTTCCATGAGTTCTTCCCTATTATCTTATATCAAGATGATACAAAAAGGTTTAAAATATGTACATCGTTAGAGATATTGATGAGCAAAGTTATGACAGGTTCATTGCCAGGACCTAGGTCAGGATCTTGAAAACTTTCAGTAGTTCTTGCTACAGGAATACAAAAGGGTCTAACCTTCTTGGGAACAAGTATGAACATTTACAAACACACACACTGACATCAATATTTAAAATTAAATGAAATCTCTAACCAAACAGATTATCACACATGAGTGTTTTCTCTTGTAAGCAGTCATTCCTGTAACAAAGGTGTTGAGGCATTTAAAGTCTCAACAGATTTCATTAATCATAAATTAGCTCACCAAACAGAAAGCAAGCACGTGACATTGAATTTAGACAAAACAACTGATCAAAATGAGGTTTTTTATGTAACTAAAGAAAATTCTGAGATCAAAATGGTTATCTTATGAAACAACTCATAGGACATTTTTCCATACATGTTTTTAGGTGCAAACAAAATAGAGACATCATAATGCTTGAACAGATTGTTGACACTTGTAAGATTTTTTTCTCTCCAGAATCTTGTGTAACTAAATGTGTGTTGGTAGAATATCTTACCAAATCTATTATAGTAAGATTCCCTTCAGTACAAATTTTCTCAGGGCCTCAAAGGATATTCTGATATGCAAAGTATACCACATTACCACTTTGCTTAAATTAATAGGGTTTCTCTGCAGTATGATTTTGTTCATGATTTTAAAGACTGGTGATACAGACAAAGGCTTTATGTCATTGATTATATTCACCGAGTGTCTCTCAAGAACGTGTTCTTTTATTAATTACAAGACTGCACTGTTGTGAAAATGTTTTTCCAAACTGACGGCATTCATAGGGTTTCTCTCCCGTATGTGTTCTTTTATGTTTCTTAAGATCACTATGACTTGCAAAACCTTTACCACATTGATTACATTCATAGGGTTTCTCTCCAGTATGTGTTCTTACATGTGTTTGTAGACTACCAGACTGTGTAAAGGCTTTACCACATTGGTTACATATATAGGGTCTCTCTCCAGTATGTATTCTTTTATGATTTTGTAGACTACTGAGCTGTGAAAAGGCTTTACCACATTGATTACATTCATAGGGTTTCTCTCCAGTATGTGTTCTTTGATGTATTTGTAGATTATTGTCATGTAAAAAAGCTTTACCACATTTATTACATTCATAGGGTTTCTCTCCCGTATGTGTTCTTTTATGTTTCTTAAGATCACTATGACTTGCAAAAGCTTTGCCACATTGATTACATTTATAGGGTTTCTCTCCAGTATGTGTTCTTACATGTATTTGTAGACTACCAGACTGTGTAAAGGCTTTACCACAATGGTTACATATATAGGGTCTCTCTCCAGTATGTATTCTTTTATGATTATGTAGACTACTGAGCTGTGAAAAGGCTTTACCACATTCATTACATTCATAGGGTTTCTCTCCAGTATGTGTTCTTTTATGTTTCTTAAGATCACCCTGACTTGCAAAGGCTTTACCACATTGATTACATTCATAGGGTTTCTCTCCAGTATGTGTTCTTATATGTGTTTGGAGATGACTGACTTGTGTAAATGCTTTACCACACTGATTGCATACATAGCTTCTCTCTCCAGTATGTGTTCTTATATGAATTTTAAGCACATCATGACTTGCAAAAACTTTACCACATTGATTACATTCATGGGTTTTCTCTCCACTTTGTCTTCTTTTATGGAGTTGGTGACAACTATAACATGCAAAGACTTCATCATATTGAACACTTTTATGTGATTTCTCTCCAGTATGAACTTTTTCGTGCCTTTGAAGATACCTTAAACACACAAAGGTTTTAACACATTGAGTATATTCACAGGGTTTCTCTCCTGTATTGCTTCTTGCACTATGCAAAGCAGTAATGGCATATGTAATTGCATATGTAATTGGCATATGTAAAAGCTTTACCACATGCATTATATTGATGAAACTTTTTATCTATATGAATTATTTTTTTGGCTTTTTTGAGACAGGGTCTCATGTGAAGCTTTGAAGCCTATCCTGGCACTCACTCTGGAAACCAGGCTGGCCTCAAACTCACAGAGATCTGCCTGCCTCTGCCTCCCAAGTGCTGGGATTAAAGGCGTGCACCACCAATGCCCGGCCTATATGAATTAATTTTATAATTTGGTCTAATTGTAAAGAGGAATCAGATTGTAAATTTTACACTCATGTTGCTTCCTTCATGAGGGGTTGCTTTGTGTCTTTAAAGATACCTGTGATAAACAGTAAGAGCCTTTATTTCATGGCCCACATTCATTATATTTTTTAAACATTTTATTTACTTATTATGTATACAACATTCTGCTTCCATGTATATCTGCACACCAGAAGAGGACACCAGATCTCATAACGATGGTTGTGAGCCACCATGTGGTTGCTGGGAATTGAACTAAGGACCTCTGGAAGAGAAGTCAGTGCTCTTAACCTCTGAGCCATCTCTCCAGCCCCATGACATCTTTTTATATGAGATTTTTCACATATTTGAAAATAACTTGAGGAACTGAGAGTTTTTCCATACTCATTGCATTCTTAAGCTTTTCTATAGTATGAGTCATACTATATTTGCAGCATGTACCAGGAAAAATAGAAGTGTTCATACATTCCCTTGCTCATAGGGCTTTTCTTCATTTTGAGATTTTTTAATGTCACTTCAATGAAGTTGGAAAACAAATTAATTGTAAAATTATATCACATACAACAAACCTATTCAAAGTGGGGACTACTAAATATTTTTTATATTTTCTAATTCTCCTGACACACACACACACACACACACACACAGAGAGAGAGAGAGAGAGAGAGAGAGAGAGAGAGAGAGAGAGATACATTGCTACTTTCCTTATTCTAAGCTCACATGGCATGTATTTATAGTGACATATGATATTCCTTTTCTTTAGTTTTTTATGTGTGGATTGCTCTGTGTAGCTTTCTATCATGTCCTATAGCTCACTCTGTAGACCAGGCTGGCCTCCAATTCATGGACATCCACCTGCATCTGCTTCCTGAGTGCTGAGATTAAAGATATGCACCACCACTACCCTGTTTTCCATGATATTCTTATTAAGGGAAGAATAACATTTAAAAGGGTTCCAGACTGCATTCACAGTTTAACTTTCTTTTCCTCACAGATGTGTGTTATAGGGATTAAGATTTCTACACAACAAACTTCGTGTGTCTCATGGACTGACCCTTTCAATACACTTAGGAAAGTAACAAATATAAGTAATGGCAGCTTTATTATAGACTCTTGTTTCTTAGAAGGTCATGGACATAATATATAATGTGTATACCATTTAAAATATCTGAATGGTATGAAACTAAAAGGATTGGCATTACCACAGCATAGCTCTCATGGGGATATATCCCATATGGTAGCATCTGTTAAGGCATTGTTGCCTTGTCTTCTTTTTCACATGAATGCCTTACAAACACAGTAGCTTACCTGATATTGAGGTACAAGATTTTCTGAGAAATTAAGAATCATTAATATACTTTAATTTGAAGTGGGATGGTGGTGGCATGTTCCTTTAATCCCAGGACTTGGGAGGCAGAGGAAGGTGAATCTCTGTGTGTTCAAGATCAGCCTGGTTTACTAGACCTAGTTCCATGAAAGGTTCCAAAGCAACAGAGAAACCCTATATGGAGAAAACTATATATATATATCTATATATATCTATATATATATCTATATATATATCTATATATATATCTATATCTATATATATATATGTGTGTGTGTGTGTGTGTGTGTGTGTGTGTGTGTATGTTTATTTACTCTGTTGCTTTTTTCACAACTTCCAGGACCCATTAAAATTCTTCATGAGCAAATTTGGAATATACTTGTACAAGAAAATTACCTTCTATGTCTTCTAGAAATTTGACAAAGTTCTTCAATGTTATGTTCTTCCCATCTATACCCTAAAATACAATATCAGAAAATATATGATGTATTAATGGAAAATGTACAAAATTTAAGTTTATACCTTCAAGGAAACTTGTATCTATGACATATTCACCTTAGTTTCCCTTTTCTCAGTTGAAATTACAGAAAAGTATCAATAACCAATAAACAGTAGTCCCCTTATTTTAAATCATGAAGGAAAGTGAAGTCTTACCTATGTCACTGAGGTTCCTGTAGGTGTCCAGCATCACAACTTTGTAGAGATGTTTCTGGGAATTTTTCAGCAAAGCCCACTCTTCCTGAGTGAATTTGATGAGGACATCGTCATAGGTCACTGCATCCTAGAACAACCCATACAAGAGTAAAACAACAAGTGTGATACATTGCAAATATATACGTCTTTGGCAGTATATACATATAATTTGGAATCATTCCACGTTTATTTCCTTACATGTACATTATAATATATTCACCCCGTCATGTAAGGAAACTGAATAGGTGGTTCAAAAGCACCATTTCTTGTCCCTTTAAATATCATATAGCCTTGAGAAAGAAATCCCAATGAACAGGCATAAAGGGCGAGGCAAGAAAGTAGATCAACACCACAGTAAACACAACAGAGAAATTATATGATATGGCCACCCTATCACAGCAATACCCCAGTCTCTGGTACCAACTTATGTCCTAGTTGGGTTTTTATTGTTTGAAGAAACATGATGTATGGCATCTCTTATTTTTTTCCTTTTCTTTTTTTGCTGTTTGGTTGTTTGCTTTTATTTCTGTTTTTTGAGGCAGGGTTTTTCCGTGTAGGTCTGGCTGTCCTGGAACTCACTCTATAGTCCAGGCTGTCTTCAAACACAGAAAGATCCACCTCCTCTGCCTCCCGAGTGCTGGGATAAAAGACCTGCCCCACCTCCACCCCATCTTGGCAACTCTTAAAAAGGAAATATTTAATTGATATGTCTCACTTAAAATTTCAGAGTTGCAGTTCATCATCATCATCATGTCAGGAGTCATGTTTTAAACAGATTAATAATAACAGTAATTAAAGAGCCTACATAAATAAGAAGTAAATGATCATTGGGACCTCGATGCACCAAAAATAAGATACAGTATAAGGTAAATTTGTAACTTGAATTGAATACAATCCACAGAAAATTCCCAGACCTTATCACAGCATATCAGATTCCAAAGCTATATGTACATTGGAAACCAAATTCACAAGTGGATTCCAAAAAATAAAACACACTTTGACACAATGCAACTTCTACACTCACAGCAAATCTAGAGCAATCAAGAAGGTAGGTGTATGATATTTGAAAAGAATAAAGGGGATGAAGAAAAAAAAAGCCAAGAGCAAAAGCAGGAAAATATAATCATCTTTTTCATCAAAAACCAAAGGAAACTCAGCCAGGTAAACTGAGATCATGACCATTGTTATGCAATTACGCATGATTCTGAGTGTTTAGAAATTAAGACTGTTAAATAAACAGTCTTCACAACTCCCACAAAATTAACTCTAAAGGACCCTTAAACTGTTCTGCTTCTAATGCTCCAGCTACCTATATTTCTTCCTAATGGAGATGCCCCATGGTCTGGAGCTCTCTCTACAAATAGGGGTAATCTCTTGCTATGTTTCTGCAAACTCTCATGTCTCCTTCGGGTTTGAGGCAAACCCAGCCCCATTGATGCTCATACACAACATAACATAGAATAATTTAACCTCTGCTAACTGACACATGTATCATGACACAACACATAGAATCTGCCCAAAACTCCCACCCAAGAATCTGCACACCTGAGAAACTTCAGTAGATCAGAAAGTCCTAGAACTCAACTCCCTGAATCACGGCATTGTACCTGGAGGTGGCAAAAGTTAAAAGCCCTCTGATCAAGTTTTGCTGAAACATGATCCCCATCAACTCATTAGAATCCATATGGCATTAATTTATAGAACCTTTAAAAGCGTCTCCAAGTGAGGTGGCATTTTGTTTGTGCTTTAACAAATGAAGCTTTGCCAGGTGGTAGTGGAACACATCTTTGATCCCAGTACTTGTGAGACAGAGGCACGTGGATCTCTGTCACTTCAAGCAAGTTCCAGATCAGCCTCCAAAGCTGCACAGAATATCCTGTCTAAAACAAATAAACTAATAAACTAAAAGCAAACAAAACAAAAGACAAAGCTTGCATAAATGTGAGGCAGTTGTTAGCCATAGATTGGGCAGTTGTCAGATAATGGTGGAGGACACCATTAATGCTAGCCTTGGGAGGCAGAGGCAGATGAATCTCTATGATTTCACCCTGGGCTACACAAGCCTGATCCATTCTAAAAGAGAAATAGAGCCAGGTGGTGGTAGCTAAAACCATTGTCTCAGTAATTAGCAGTTGTGGATAGAAGCAAAATGCTTGGGCAGAGATGAATATTAGGTGCGAGGATACAGAATCTCATTGTGTTCAGTCTCAATGTTCCTAGGGAGAGAATCACTCCTTTGGTCTGAGGATACAGTAGAAGTAAGAACTAGAGGCTGGCTGCAATGCTTCTCTGATCTTTCACCATTAAAAAATATAACTGACTCCAGGTTAATATTATTAAGTCAAATCACTATTAAGCTACAATCTCCATTTACAACAGTGTCATAGCACAACTGTGGTGTAGAATGGATGGTAATAGAATTGATGTTATAAGGATTTACAAATTTACCAAATTTATTGAAATATTTTTTCATATGTTTTCCATGAGAGAGAATGTTGTATATATGTATACAGGATATGGAATGAAGATAATTATGAGCCACTTGAGTGTTGGTATCTGAACTCTGGTCATCCCACAAAAGAAGATGTGCTGAGCCACCTGCCAAGATCCACAACATGATTTAATTGATAAGAAAAAGAAAACTTTCACAGATGAACAACAAGAAGAACAAAAAAACCTAAAGAAATAAAGTATAAATGAGTAATCCTTGGGAATAAGATGCATCAGAATTAAGATGTTGTTTGTGGTAAAATTTTAGCAAAAAATGAATGCAATCCAAAGGCAATGCATAAAACTTTATAACCAAATGCAGATTTCCAAGCTACTTTGACCAAAAAAGTTTAATTTTTTTTTTTAGAAAATCTGTATTCACAGTGAAAATACTCAGAAAGTTAAATGATATTATGAAAACATAATACACACATTGATATAATATGGTAATATGGCTTCTATAATTACCACAAAGCTACCACAATAAAAAAGTGTACAATATTTTTAAAAGAATAGAGTATGGAGAGAAAAAGCCAAGAAAATAGGTCAGAAAGTGTAGTCACCTATTAATGACAAGAACAAAGGAAACTTAGCCCGGAGATTGTGATCTTGAGTTACAATCTCAATGTTATTGTAATTGTTATTGAGTTACCTATGAATCTATGTTTATAGACGGTAGATAATCACAGACTTCAAAACTCCAATTAAATTAACTGGAAGTGACCCTTTAACCATTCCTTCTGACCCTGCAGCTACTGATATTTCTCCCAAGACAGAAGCCCTTTGCTCTTCAGCTCTCTCTGCAAAAGCAGGAGATATCTTGCTATGGTTTTGAAGCCGTTTATGCCTCCTGTGGTTTCAAGTAATGCCAGCCCAACTGAGGCCCAATCCCAAAACAACATGGAAGAATAATTTAAAATCTGCTTCCAGACACATGGAACATACCACAAGATGTGGATACTGCCCTAAAAACCTGCACAATACCATGCACACCTGAGAAATCTCTGAAGACCAGAAACACCTTTTGTCCCCGTGGAACTAAACTTCACTGAATCACACTATTGTAGCTCATGGTAGCAGAAATTTAAAAAATTCTTATTATATATTGCTGAAAATCAATCCATACCACCATCTTTCTACCACTTTCTAAATTATTTGTAATATTGATAAGACAAACCAGAAAGTAGAATGTAATATTCAGAACTTCTAGAAACCAGACTGTCAATTTTCCAAAGCATGTTCCCACTGCGCACCTAATGAACTGTTGGTGGGTGAACAGTGGACATCTGTTGGGAGCTGCAAAGTACCGCGCCCAAAAGATGGTGCCGTTTTCCGCCCTCCGCCAGCCCGACGTCGAGTGCTCTCTGTGGTAAACAACTCCTAATTTGGTAAAGGTCATGTATCATCTTAATTCTGCTTGGAGACAACCAATCCTGGCGTACCACGTAGGGTTAGGTGATTGGTAGATGTAGACTATATCAGGCCCTGTCTTCCTCTACCCGGGGCCGCCATTTCACTGTAAATCAAGTTCCCGATTAAGCTGTGTTGAAGAAGATTCCTCGGTGTTGAGTTGTTCTTGCTGGTCAAGACATCGATATTGCAAGCATCATATCCTCACATGACAAGGCTTCGGAATCTACTGATATTCAAAAAACTCACATACAGGGAATCTCAGGGGACAAGGACAACTACCCAAGTTACAACATGGACCAAGAGAACCACAGTCTGTCTCCTTGTTCATACAAATTCCAGCAGAAATGACAGCTCAGCAGACCTGCTCTGAACACCCTCCACTCACCATCGTATAGGTTGTGTTCTCCCTTACCAACTCACTAGAGCAGAAGGAGAGGAGAATCCTGGAAAGAACCTGCAAGCTACCTGCAACCAGTATCCTTATTGCTAAGCCTCCCCAAAATCCCATTGGCTAGGAGCACCTTCCTGGGCC
The DNA here is from genome assembly GCF_003668045.3 of Cricetulus griseus. Classification (NCBI taxonomy): domain Eukaryota; kingdom Metazoa; phylum Chordata; class Mammalia; order Rodentia; family Cricetidae; genus Cricetulus; species Cricetulus griseus. Next base: position 34,886 of record NW_023277025.1, read on the forward strand.
TAGAATATTAGACCCCTACCAGGTGATCAGAGATCAATTGAACCAATTAGACCAGTCCTTGTAGCTCTGCCCTTCAAGCACAGCAGACAGAGGCCTAGTCAAGAGAGTGTGTATTGTAGTAGACATTCTTCCACTATCCTGGGACCCATCCTGCCGCTCCTTCAAAGTGCAGGGTGCTTTTTGTTCATATTCCATTGTACACTCAATGTGCAGTGCTGCCATCCCTTGACTTCGAGGCTGGGAAATACTGCAGCCAAATATATGTCACATTCAAACAATAACTGTTGTTACTGTGTAAGTGTTCTTTAAGAAAAACAGGGAATGAATTACAAAACAATGAGGAGTCATGTTAGGGCTTGGTGACAGGAAAGAGAACTTGGTTATGAAATAGTTATGATATAAAAATATATTGAAAAGTTGAAAAGAGATTTAAGGCCATGTGCTTAATAGACAGGATTTCTATTAGAGCACATCAAGGATTTCTCAATCCTTTTCTGTCAGATTTTACATCTAAATCCAGAAAAGTAACAGTACTGTTAGGCAGGCCACAACATTTTAGTGTAACTACAGCAATTTGTTTTCACCATACAGTCTGTCCTTTATCCAGATTCTTGATTGCCCTCATTTGTAGACCCCCCAAGAAATGGCCACTTTGGACAATTATGGATCATCTAGAATTGATTACTAATTCCACATTGCTAATCTCAACTAATGTTGGAGGAAAGCTCAAACTCCATCCTTCCTCTCCCTTTCTGCACTGTGACTCTACAAGTTTCAAAGTTGGTCAATGAACTCAATTTTTACACAGGTCCCTCTTCATCTATAAGTTCCCACTAAAAATCAGAGAGCTTGGAGTTCACTCATTAACTGATGTATTTTTCCTTCTTACTGACCTGTCAAGGCCCAGACTGGAAGGAGGTGCAGGATTGTCTTCCCAGCCCTCAGCAGGAGCAACTGGATTAGGTGTTCAAAGAAATTCTCAGAGACACAGCATGAGGCAAGCCTGAGCTACAGGAGACTTTTCACTACCCAGTAATCAATAATCAACATCACTTAAGAGAAAAGGAATGCAAAAAAAAAAAAACAAAAAAAAAAAAAAAAAAATAAAAGAAAAAACATCACTTAAGAGAAAAGGAATGAAACTAGTAAAAACCTAGAAACATGAAACATGCCTTTAACCCCAACACTCCAGAGGAAGAGGCAGGAGGATCTGTGTGTGTTTCAGGCCAGCCTGGTCTAAAAGATTTAGTTTCAGGACAGCCTCCAAATCTGCAGAGACCCCTTAAAAAAGCAAAAATTCCCCTAGCAATATTGGAGAACAGAAAATGTAGAGATAAAAGCAGAAAACCACTTAATGCAAACATTTAAAAAAGATCACAATAAGTGGTATTTTTGAAAAATGAAAATAATGTACTTTTAGTATTTTAAAAACTTAGCTATATTGACTGTGAAAAAGGCACTTCCCTAGAGAGAACATGTACATATGCAGCACAAGTTCTAACACATCTTAATCATAAAAACTTGGAGTCTGCTATCAGGGATGAAAGCTCAAGGATCACAGAAGCAGAATGGGCAGCCACTAGAGTTCTTATCTCTACCAATGCTCAGACCAAAATGTCAATCCTATCCTCACGCTGACTCCTCAGACTGACTGCTGCCTCTACAAAACTTCAGACTGAAGGCTCAGACTGAATTCTCTTATTACATGATCTCCTTTCTTCTCACAATGTATATCCCTCTGTCTAGCCAGACATATTACCCCTATCTCCACCTTTCTCATGCAGGGATTAACTGCCTGTCATCCCAAGTGCTGGGATAACCTTTGTGAGCAGTTTCTCTTTTACATAATTTCTCTCTCTCTCTCTCTCTCTCTCTCTCTCTCTCTCTCTCTCTTTCTATCTATCTCTCTATCTCTGTGTGTGTGTGTGTGTTTATTTCTCTCTCTGTCACTCTTGCTCTCTCTCTCTCTCTCTCTCTCTCTCAACCAGAGGGGCCATGAACACACAGAGTTCCATCAGCCTCTGTCTTCTAAATGCTGGGATTAAAGCTGTTCCCCACCACTGTATGATCAGGGATAATCTTGTGTACTTGGTCTCCAGGCTCTTAAGGCCATGGGAATCCTTTTCCTGTAACTGCATTGGATAGTCGACTATGTAACTCAAATTGACAATTTTAAATCTCAGATGGTACATTCATTTAAGTACTTGGAAGGTGTAGTACTGAAGACAGCAAGGTCATTGCCATGGACAGTAACAGACTGGAATCAAGGCCACCTAAGTCAATATAAGAGAGCTTGCTTCAGAAACATTTATCTAACAGAATAGAAATGCAGCTGTTCTAGCCTTAATATGCCTTACCAGAAATAAATAACTTTACTAACTTTAAAGATTAATAAATAAGATACATTTATCCAGGCTGTGGTGGCACACACCTTTAAAACCAGCACTTGGGAGGCAGAGGCAGGCAGATCTCTGTGAGTTTGACCCCATCCTGGTCTATGAGGGCTACTTCCAGGACAGCCTCCAAAGCCACAGAGAAATCCTGTCTCCAAAACCCCCACAAATACATTTAATGATAACATGCATCCATCTCTGGCTAATGCTCACATAGGAGCCAGCCTAGACACATTTTGCATTTCATATATGCTGTCATCCTTAAGTGTCTTTTTAAGTTCATGCTCCAGATAATACTGTGAACAATTTAACTAGTGACAGTAGACAGCATGTCTAGCTACTTGAGTACACGGGAACCTTACTTAGCAAAATAATTCCAGAATTATTTCTTAAGTACACCAGAGACCTGAAACAACAGGACCTTCTTCACTGACAGCACTGTGAGGTGAAGGTGGTAGGTGATGAGAAAGATAGGAAATATAGAAGTTCAAAAGAATAAAGGCTGGGTTGGGGAGGATATGCACAGGATATGTTCCATGACAAGAGCTTCTTTAAAAAAATAGCATCTTTTGCACTACTTCCAGGAGGGAAATTGCAGAAAATGGGAGTCTTGTATGGTGTCAATAAAAACTATCATGCAATGGGACAAACTCAGCAGAAGGCTAATCAAACAATGCAGCACAAGAGGCACACAGGGTATCTCAAGAACATTACTGACTAAGACCACAGTGGTATTGGGACCAATAACCACAGTTCCATGTAGTGGGAAGAGTTTGGTTATCGATTTTGAAGCAACCTCTCCAACAAGGCTTTGTTCCAGAACATTACTATCTCTCCCAAACAAATTCCTGTTTGTAGACAAGGCTCTCTGTTATATTGTCAATACATTACACCTTTTACAAAAGCTGCCAAGGCCTAGGTCCCATGCTATTACTACCTATCCCAAGAATGTTTCTCCTCCCTAACTGAGGGCTTAAATGAAAGCCTTGCTTCATCACCAATGCTCTTAATAAAACAGTGTTTTACTTTTCAAATGGTTGTCTCCTGGTGTCCTATTGACAACCATGCAGAGCACTGCCTTCTCAAGAAGAAAACTGGAACTTTATGCACAGCTGGACTTAAGGTTGCCTGTGACCCTGTATTGCATCTTTGAACAGCTTGTTACAGGCCTGTTCCTTGATATGGGGATGGGTTTAAGGCTGGTTTTAAATCAGGGGTGGCTCATCTGAAGTTATTTGGAGTTACAAATCTAGACACTCCTGGTGAACAAATGTGTATTCTAGCACCATAATGTATGCATGTATGTATGTATGTATGTATGTATGTATGTATGTATTTCGTTTTTCATTTTTTTGTCGAGACAGAATTTCTCTGTGTAGCTTTGGAGCCTTCGGTACTTGTTCTGTAGAACAAACTTACCTTGGATTCACAGAAATCCACCTGCCTCTGTCTCATGCATGTGGGGATTAAAGGTGTGTGCCACCAACACCCAGCAGCATCCTACTGTCTAAAACTGTTGATTAGCATATACTTGTCTCTGGATGTTTTAGAGTCAATTTTCCCTCAGCTAAATTCTACTTTGTGAGACTTACTATCTCCTAAGCATTTGTAGTTGGGGGGAAGACAAGAATCCTCCAGCATTTATTCAGAGCCTGCGTCCTAGGTTTAAACACAATGGAATTACCTGGCTTTTTGTTCCATTCTTCCATAGAAATAATGGATTTTTAAATGTAAATATCCCAGTTTATCTTTTCAGGTCACAGTAGAGGGACCTGAGTTTTTTGATACATTCCACGCATTAGTTTCCCCATACAGTGGGAGGCGGGGCGGGGACGCTGAGTCCGTTTTTTGTCTTTTTTTTCAGCAGACGAGTCTACAACTGCCTGAGACAATTCCACAGGGCATGTGCTGAGTCCAGGGGCCATGAAGTAGTCATTGGCCAGCACTTGGGATTTGGGAGTTGCTAGGACCACATGGGACCTCCCAGAACACTGAATGTGGCAGCAGGTTCCCACCCAGCCTCTGGGAGGGCCTACCACGCTGTCTCCCATGCCTCCCCATCCTGTCCTCCCCATCTTGGATAGCATCCCCTCGCTCACCATGCTGTGGTTTCTTTGCTCATGCATGCTCCTCTCACAATCCCCTACAGTAGCACTCACAGCATAGCAATCAATCCGCTGGTGCCTGTTCAGCTGTAAAACCAAGCCTGCAGCACGGCTCTAGC
>NW_023277026.1:0-39458 GCF_003668045.3 Cricetulus griseus
ATAGAGGAGGAGTTTCTACTAAAATACAAACTTTTTAGACTAGGTCTCTGTCTACTCTGCTGTAAGGGCAAAGCTGGAAGGACTGTGCTGTCTGTGTCATTTGATCTCTGATCACACAGTAGCAAAGCTGTTAATTTGAATCCTACCAGGGTGGCCCTAGCCAATGTGTGGTCTTTTAGGTGACAGGTGTTAGCAGTCAGGAGTACTAGTGTCAGGTAATTCATGGGTTCTTGTCATGGTTTCTTCTGCCTTTGCAGAAATGAGTTGTAAGAAGGACCACAAGCTATGCCATGGTGGGTAAATGGTGTTCAGATCAGGTCTGTTGAGCTATCATTTCATTTATTTATATATTTACTTATTGTTTTTTTTATTATATGGTTTCCCTGTGTAACCATTGTGGCTGTCCTGAGACTCACCTTGTACACCAGTCTGGTATGAACTCACAGACATCTTACTGCATCTGCCTTGCAGGTGCTATTATTAAAGGCATGTCGACCACCCTAGAAGTTTAGCAGAAAATGAACCTGTGTGTAGTTCTGTTGGTAAATATGTTGAGCTGGGAAATGCCTCTGTCATCCATGCCTCCCAGTATGGATTTACTGGGTATTGGGAGACTTTGCAGCCCTGACATGGGGGATATAATTCTTGCAGTATCAATGTCCAGTGTTCAGACATGGGCATTGCTTCTGGTTGTAGTAGGAAGACAGATTAGAAAACTGAAGTTCTGGTTTCTAGAAGTTCTGAATATTGTATCCTTCCACAGGCTTGTATTAAAAATATTGCAAATAGTTTAGAAACTTGTGGGAAAATGGTGATGTGGATTTTCTTTCCTGTACACATGAATAGAATGCTTATAACTTGTCGGTACAACTAAATACAATGATGGGATTCAGTGAAGTTTAGTTCCAGGGGAGAAGAGAAGTTTCTGATGTGCAGAGATTTCTCAAGAGTGCATTGTGCTATGCAGGTAGATTCGGCAGATTCCATGTTATGTGCCATAGGCCATGGAAATGGGGATCATTTCTTTGCTTTTTTAAATTTAAATTAGAAAGTAATTTCTTTTACATGTCAATCACATTTTCCTTACCTGCTCCTCTCCTGCCCCTCACTGACCCCCTACTCAATCCCCTTTCTGTTCCTCAGCAAATGTGAGGCCTTCCACAAGTGATCTTCAAAGTCTGTCGTATCATTTGGAGTAGGGCCAAGAATACTTCTACATCTCTAGGCTGAGAGAATGTTGCTTTATGTGGAATGGACTCCCAAAGCCCATTCATTTTCCTCGGGATGAATTCTAATCCCATAACACAGGCCCCATAGATTGCCTAGAACTCTGAACTGTCACCCATGTTCGGGGGTTTGGATCAGTCCTGTGCTGGTTTCCTAGCTATCCGTCTGTGGTCCATGAGCTCCCCCTTGTTCATGTCAGCTCATTCTGTGGATATCTCCCATTTGGTTTTGACCCCTCTGCTCATCACTGCTCCCTATCTAAAACTAGATTCCAGGAGTGTGGCTCAGTGTTTAGCTGTAGGTGTCTGCTTCTGCTTCTCTCAGCTACTGGATGAAGGCTCTAGGATTGCATATAAGGTAGTCATCAATCTCATTATCAGAGAAGGATATTTAAGGTAAACTCTTGACTATTGCTTACATTGTTAGCTGGTGTCATCCTTGTACATCACTGGACATTTTCCAAGTGCCAGATTTCTCTTTAAATGTATAATGGCTCTGTCTATTATGGGGTGTTTTTTCCTGCTGTCCTCTATTCTTCTGCTGTCTCAAACTTCCTGCTCCCTCAAGTCCTCCTCTCCTATCCTCTTCTTCCCTTTTCATTTTCCTAACTCTCCCCTCCTCCCATGGTCCCAATTAACTCAAGAGATCCTGTTCATTTCCCCTTCACTGGTAGACCATGTATATCTCTCTTAGGATATTCCTTGTTTTCTAGCTTCCCTGGTGGTGTGGATTGTATGCTGTTAGTCCTTTGTCCCATGTCTAAAACCCATATATAAGAGAGCACATAGCATGTTTTTCTTTTTGTGACTTGGTTACCTCAATCAGGATGCTTTCTTCTATTTCCATCCATTTGCCTGTGAATTTTAATATTCCATTATTTTTTCTCCTGAGTAGTACTCCATTGTTTAAGTGTACCACATTTTCTCTATCCATTCTTCTGTTGAGGGGCATCTAGGTTGAATCCAGGTTCTACCTATTACAAATCATACTGCTATGAACATAGTTGAACAGATATCCTTGTTGTATGAATGTTCATCTTTTGGCTATATATCTATGAGTGGAATTGTTGTATCTTGTGGCATATTGATTCCAATTTTCTTGAGGAGTTTCTGTACTTATTTGCAAAGTGGTTGTAAGACTGTGCACCTCCACAAGCAGTGGAAGAATGCTCTTTTCTAATCCTCTCCACAATAAACTGTCATTGGTGTTTTTGATTTTAGCCATTCTGACAAGAGCAGTATGCTACCTCAAAGATGTTTTGGTTTACATTTCCCTGACTGCAAAGTATATTAAGCACTTTATTAAGTGTCTTTCTGCCATTTTAGATTCCTCTATTGAGAAGTCTCTATTTAAGTCTGTATCCTGATGGGGAAAGTACTTCTGTGTATGTTTCTCTCATTGATTGTTAACTAAAATACTGTTTGGCAATGAAACGACAAGTTAGGCAGGACTAGGAGTCAAAGAGGATTCTGGGAAATGTAGTAAGGAAGTGCTATCCAGGCAGGAAGTGACATAGCAAGGAGAGTCATATTTAAGCGAAGGAGAAACAGGAAGGGCCCTCTTTTCCCCTGGGCTCCTGTTCCAGTGATCCACTGACAAGGAGGGACGCCAATGAGGCGTCCAATAAGATAAGTCTTGTAAAATATATAGGTTTATGATAGGTAAGACTGAGCAAACAGATGAGAATTCCTAGTCATTTGCCAAGCAGCTTTGGACCTAATACAAGTTTCTGTGTATTCATTTGTGCCCTAACTTGGGTGGGCCACTTATGTAAAGCTCACATGTGGTGGTGGCGCTCAGGCGGAATTTGGCAGAAAGATTTATTGTAACAGCATCCAACTTTTTAATTGGATTTTTCGTGTTTTGGTGAATAGCGTCTTGAGTTCTTTGTACATTTTGGCATTCAGCCCTCTGTCAAATATGGGGTTGATGAATATATTTTTCCATTTTGGGGGCCGCCATTTTGTTTAGTTTATTATGTCCTTTGACTTACAGAAGTGCCTCAGTTTCAGCAGGTCCCATTTATTAATTGTGGATCTCTATGTCTGTGCTATTGGTGTTATGTTCAGGAAGCGGTCTACTGTGCAAATTCTTCAAGGATACCTCCTACTTTCTTTTCTACAATGTTCAGTGTGGGTAGATTTATATTGAGGTCTTTGATCCATTCGCACCTAAGTTTTGTGCATGGTGATGGATATGCGTCTGTCTGCAATCTTTTACAAGCCAGCACCCTGTTATGCCAACACTATTTGCTGTAGATGCTTTATTTTTTTACATCGTATAATTTTAGCTTCATTGTCCATCATCCGGTTTTCATAGGTATGTGTTACCTCAGTTTTTGGAAAGTCTTCTACAGCATGGTGCTTCTGTTTTTGGAAGAAATATCAGTTGGTTGAGGGTCAGAAACAACAGTTCAAATGTCATTTTGAGGTGATTTTGTGAAAGTTCTGAAGTCTGTGTTCATTTAATTTTTATAGCCTTGGAATTATAGAGAGCTGGGTAACACTGTTCATGATCACCCTTTTCCTTTCCTATGTTTTCTTTGGTATTTTGATTAAAAGTTGCCAAGATTTTTCTAGCCTTATTTCTTAGCTTTTCCCCAACCCATTCTTTCTTTCAAAAATATTTTGCATATTTTTGATTGTTATCTCTTTGTGACAAGTATAGACATCATTTTATGTGAATTTGTGTACTGATTTTGTGGACTAGTTACATTCATTTTCTTAAAAATGTTGGACCTTCAACAATTTGTCTTCATAAAACATGTTATCAGTTCCTGAAGTTTAGTTTTTTGGGGAAGTTTCTGTCGTGGGACATTTTTAATTTTTTCTTATTTATCTTAGATGCTTGCTTCTTCCCATTTCATGGCATACTGGCACATCTGTGTTTTGCAATTGTTGCTATCTTTATGTTTGTGTCTTTGACACTTAAGTGATTCATATTATCAATACATTGACTTTGCATTTTAAAACCTTCTCATATATTACTGTCTCTATCTCCTAATTAGCCACTGGTATCAACATGACCATTTCTAGGGTGATCTGAGCAAACGTCGAGTGACTGTTTTCTTAGATAAGAATATCTGATTTGTGCCTGAAAATGCTTGTGTTCACTGATGGTTTATGTTGGGAAAAAGACTTCCACTCAATTAACAATATCTTCGGCAAGTGGGCCTGGGCTGGATAAGAAACCTAGCTGAGCACAAGACAGAACCTGAGTTTCTCTCCTAAGCTCCAAAAGAGATAGATAGTGTCCTAAGGGTAACAACAAAATCAGTAAATTACCAGAGTAGCTTTTACTTTCATTCATCATTTCTCAGAATACTTTAAGGGTTTAATTCTTTTCAACATTCAGGACTTCTATCATCTTTATAAATAAGGTCTTAATTTTGCTTCAAATGTGTTGGAATATTCATGACTTGCTGAGGTACAATAGCTGGAATCTGGTAGTGACTTATTGCTCTGGTGGCGGTTGTTTCTGTTGGAATGCTGGTGCCATTTATCTTGCTTTGAGGTGATTCAGGTATAGGTGCTGATTTCTCAGGTTTTCTTTCTTGGAAGTGTGTTTTTTTTCCTTGGCTTCTATTTGCTCTCTGATTTTCTGATCTGAGGGCCTAAGATTAAATGGGGCGTCTCATCCCAATTTAGGGGCTAGAAAACTTGCTGTAGGTATGGTCTTTGTCCCAACAGGGAGCAAGTACAGGATACTGGTTTGAGCCACCAACTCCTGACCCTACTACTCTTTTAGACTGGATCAATCTACTCTAGGCAAGGGTTGCCTAGAAATCAGATATCCACTTGCTCCTGCCTCCCAAGTGCTGGGTTTAAAGGTGTGCTCCACCATGACTTGGCATCGATGGCTAACTACTGCCTGGCTGCACACTCTGGTCTTCAGTCGAGGTTGTTTTGCTTTATTTCTTTTGTTTTTTATTTGTTTTTTTTGTTGGTTTACACAGGATTTTTCTGTGTGTATGATGTTCCGAGCAGGTCTATTGAGCTATCATATCATTTAATTTTTATGTAGTTATTGTGTGTCTTTTTGTTTAATTTTCAAGACAGGTTTTCTGTGTCCTGGGACTTATCTTGTAGACCAGTCTGGTCTTCAACTTTCAGAAATACTACTGCCTCTCTCTATCAAGTGCTGGGATGAAAGGCATGTTCTGCCACCACCCAGTGAGCTTTCAATTCTTTTGGTTTCAGATGGACTATGAGCCAGACTGTAGTTTTGTTGGTCCATGTGCTGACCTTCCCAATGGCCTTAGTCCTCTGTGCCTCCCAGTATGGATTTACTGGGTAATGTGAGAAACTGCAACCCTGCCATGTGGGGATGTTGTTTTTGCAGTATCAATGTCCAGTGTTCACTTATAGCCTCTGCTTTTGTTATCAATGGGAAGACACATTAGAAAACTGGAGTTGTGGTTTCTAGAAGTTATTAACATTGCATTCTATAATCAGGTTTGTATTTTAAATATTGCAAATAGTGTAATAACTTGAAGAAAAATGATGATGTCATTCATTACCTTTCACCAATACACAATTAGATACCTTGTGTCTTGGTGATGTAACTAACCACAGTGTTGTTATTCAGTGAATTGTAGTTCAATGGAGAAAAGGAATTTTGCATCTGCAGTGATTTCTCAAATCTGCATGGTGTTGGGCAGGTAGATAGGGCAGAATCTAGTTTTTCTAATCCATGAGGCAGGAATCAGATTTTAAATCATTTTTCTAGGTTGTTTTGTGATTCAGCATAAGTGGGGCTGTCTTTACCTGAAACAATAAGGAATTTCAAGGAGCTGTTGTTGTATAGCAAGGAATCACCTCCATTTCTGGAGAGAGCTCTTGAGCATGGGGCTTCTGCTTTTGGAAGAAATATTAGTAGCTTGACCGTCAGAAACATCAGCTTAAGGGTCACTTTGAGAAAATTTTGTGAAAGTTGTGGCATGTTTATTTATTTAATTTCTATACACATACACATTGAATTATAGGGAGCTGGGTAACATCAGTTGATATTATGCTTTGTGTTTGCTAATTTAGATAATTTAGTCACAACAAAAGAGAATAATGGGGGTAGTATGAATGTAATTGGACCCATATTCTCATAGGGAATGGCACTCTTACGAGGTTTTGCTCTGTGGCTGTAGGTTTATTTGTGAGTGTGTGTGTGTCACTGAGAAATGCCTAACTATCTTATTCACTATGTAGTCCAAATTGGCTTGGATTCACACAGATCTGCCTATTTTTGTTACCATAATCAGCTATATTCATATCTGAAAATACTTTGACAGCCACCACTGGCAGACATCAAAAATGACTTTAAGATACAATGTCCTTTATCTGGGTCCTGCGGTGAGATTAAGCTGAACCATTTCAGAGTATTTTAGAAAAGGGTTTCACAATGACTCGATGATAATCAGAATTGGAATTTTATGTTGATACAGGATTTCTGTTCATAGTTTATGCTGTCCTAGATCTCAGAATAGAGATGAATTCACAGAATTTTGCTTGCCAGGTTTTGGAATATTGGGATTATATCAAACATAACCCTAACATCCTATTTTAATTTTATTATTTATTTATTCATGTCTGTTCTTATTTATGTGATTCTTCATGTAGAAGTTGTGCATATGTGTCATGGTTTGGGTGTAAATATCAGAGAACACTTTTGGTTGTTTTTCTTTTACAGTTAGCATGTTTGAGACAGGGTGTCTAGGTGGCCATCCCACATAAATAGACTTGGCATGATTTCTTTTGTCTCCATTTTGTCTGTCTGTCATCAAAGGTATTGGATTATAGGTGTGTACTGTAGCAGCTGTCTGGAGAATGCAAAATTGAAGACATAGTTGGGTTTTTTCATTTGTTTGTTTCATTTTATTTATTTTATTTTATTTTCTTTGAGACTGGGTTTCCTGTGGCTATCGAGGCTGTCCTGGAACTTGCTCTTTAGACCAGGCTGGTCTCATCCTTACAAAAATCCACCAGCCTCTGCTTCCTGATTTCTGTGTTTAAAGACATATGCCACCACACCAGGCTTGAAGTGATAGCTGTAAGGTGAGTACATTATCTATTAAACTATTGTCACAATTCTAAAATTTATTAAGTAGAAATTTTTGGAGTGAGTCTGTTTTGAGACACAGAATTTTTCTAAACCTTTTCTGAACTGGAACTCATTATGTAATAGGCCTAGTACTTACAGAGATCACCTGTTCTGCCTCACATGAAAACAACTCAGTAAAAAAGATATTTATCATGGATTTAGTACATATATTACTAGAAAGAGTGAATTTTAGGAGAGTGTGATTTTTAGAGAGTGAACCACACTTAAGAATTGATAAAAAGATGTGACACTTTTGGTAACATTCTATGTTACATTTCACAGGGTTCTTAGGGATTTCTGTCTCTAACTCTCTCTCTCTCTCTCTCTCTCTCTCTCTCTATATATATATCATATATATATATTTCCTTCTGTGTATGTCTCACTCTACATCTATTTGTCTCTTTCTTTCTTTCTGTTTGTCTCCTTGTCTTTGGTAAAAAGATGCAGGTAAGTTCCTGCTGAGACTTTGCTCAGATTCTGATTCAATAAAATAAAAACATGGGACAGAAGACTTCTGGACTATGACTTTACTCTACATGAGGTTCACAATTCTGGCCTTGTAATCCTCAGAAAATTACTGCTTACATTTGGCAAACCAGTAAATCCATAACCAAAGGTTTTATATTTTTGGCATAAAATATGACTCATTGGTATTTGAGATATCACTAAATCAGGAAGGTTTTCTCTGTCAACAAAGAAAATTACATCAGTTTTTGTGGAGGTTAATATGGATTTTCAAATTGATAAGATCTAGATTCAGTAAAGGGACACTTCAATCATATTCTCTGTGGTATGTTATGAGACACTAGCTTGTATATTAAGTTCATTGAGATTAGAAGACTCTTCCCCCTTCTAGATGTAATAGCACCATTCCAGTCGAAGTTATTGGTACTGCATTACAAAATAAGGACCAACATTTGTCATCCTCTGACTCCTAACTATGAACAGAGTGTGATTAAACATAATGGTAGAATCAACATAAAGTACGGTGAAATATAATAGAATCTCCTTTTGCTTGTTGTCTGGCTAGAAATGTGACTATTTTGGAGTTTGCAATGATATTTCTGCCTTAATATCTTGACTGACAATGCATGAATGAAGGGCTCCTGGAGAGATGCTCACTGTGTAACAGATTTGAAACACCTTCAGAGAGGTCATGAGAGGATACAGCTTGCATTGGACACCTGAAATTGTGTTAGATTCTGGAAGCATAGGATAACAAAGGACAGCTCCATGTTTTGAGTAAAATATGCATGGTAGTAAAGCTGTATGTTCTGAGGATGGCAAAGCCTGAAACATGGAGCTTCTTTAGTCTGGGAGGCTTCCTGGATTCATTTCCTTAAAAGTGATTGATTATTTGATATTCCCCTGTTTTGGTCTTTTTTAAAACTCACCTCCTTTAGTTAATATGTGCCTAGGCTAATGTAGATATGTTAAATATTGAGATTTTAATAAAGGTATAGAATTTCTAATTTGAAAGCATTTTATATTATGACTAACATGTGTCTTTGAGATCCATGGAGAAAAACATCTTGTTTTTAGGGGTTACCTATCATTATGGACCATGTGAATATTTTCCCCTATAGTTACTTTGAATCAGGTTATGTTATCCATTCAAAAGAAAGGGGACTAATTCAGTTTCCTGGTTGCTACTCAAAATGAACAGTGCCTGAAAATCAATTCATGGACATCTATAAGTTCTCCTAGTGAAACACTTTTCATAGAGATCTTTGAAATATGAGTTTGAGTATTACTTTGTGTCACTAATGTTTAAATCCTTTCTGCTCTCTATTGCATCAGGCCTGAAACTATATACATAAAACCAACAAACAAAACACTCAAGAGATTGTCTTAAAGTATCAGCATACTCTTCCATACATACTTTAAAAGGAAAAAGTAGGAAAATAAAGTATTTGTGAAGCAATGTAATAAAGAGAAAGGGGAGAAAGTGGTGTAATATATTTTAAATAAAATGTATAGTAATACAACTTAAATAAAAGGTGGAAGTGAAGAGATGGCTCAACAATTAATAGCACTGTATGTTGTTATAGATGACTTAGTTTTATTTCCCAGAATCTACATGGAAGCTAACCTTTGCTGTGTCCCAAGTATCTCCTGTCTTCTTCTGCCAACTGTAGTGAGTGTGCACAGACATATGGAGACAAAACATACATATAACTAAAATTAAAAACAGGATAAAAAAGAAAATAATAGAATTTTCTGCTATGATGTCACATAACTGAGTCAGACTGCAGCCAGGGATAGTTAAGACGAAAATCGTCCATGTATTCAAATGAAGCAGCTGTGGTCATCTGGCCATCCAGCATGCTCAGAGACAAAAGCAGCTTTGTTCTGAGGTTAATAGAAATTATCAAAAATCATTCATCAATAGTACACAGTGTTGTTAGTTTACATTTCCTTCAAATTTTCAGTTTTTGTATTCTCTATCTTTTATCTATATGAATTTTGCTGTTGCTATACTTGTTTTTCAGATCAAACATCAAGAATGACAATCGCTTTTCAAAGTTTCATGTACTTAGTTTTCAACTAAGACCTTCTAGTACATTATGAACATCCCAGAGACCTTGCTTTCCATCAGTTTTATAATTCATATATGTTCCTGCATGTCTTTTAGTTAAGAATGTCCCTAAATGTTTCTGCTTTTATATGGTAATCATTTTCAGTAGTGTAATTGTTAACTGAGTAGACTAAGAAGAGAGAGAATAATATGGCAACATGTGAAGACTTCCTAGGTAAAACCATCATCATCCTTCCTTTTTTGGGGAAAATATTGTTTTGGATCCACTCCAATGCTGTTGCTGCCTCCTTCAGGCAACAGAATTTTCTCATGTCTTCTTTCTTATTGGTTGAGATGGATACTCTAAAATTACTTAATTCAATAAGACTTGGGTATACCTGAGATGGATTTACATAATTGAAGGTTTTTAAATCATTTGAGGTGATAATATCCAACTTTAGGTACTTGGAGGCAGTGCACATTTTAACACCAGCATTCAGGAGAAAGAATCCATGTGACTTTCTGAGTTTCAGATCAGCCTGAACTACAGAATGATTTCCAGGTCTACACAGGTAAACCATTTCTTGGAAACACACACACACACACACACACACACACACACACACACACACACACACACCAATAACAACAAAATAAACAAACATATATTAAAATCCACCTATAACCTGTATCTCACATTCTGGCTTGAACCAAGACAAAACAAAACAATATTGAAGAAGGCAGCTGTCTGTTTTTGCCTGCCTTCCCTAGCTCACACTAGTAAACTCATTCAGGTACTAGCATTAGAGCTTACATTTTTGGAATTTTTGTGTATAAGGCGATAAGCTGACGTGTCCAGCCTCATGGAATGTACAATTACTGAATTCTTCACTTAAAGTAGCCTAAAGTCTTAGAAAAGATCTACTGGATTCTTTCAAATTTCCATTGTTAGGAAGCAGTGGTTGGACTTCAGGAATCACAGCTTGTGAGACAGTCTAATAGATCTATTTTATAGATACATGGAGAGATGCGCTCTACCATACCCTTCCTGTAGAGAATCTTAAATAATGCAGCTTTGGTTTTTGTTGCTGTTGTTGTTTTTACTTAATCACGGAGGAAGATGTGTTGTCTAGCAATAGAGCTCATTAACATATTCTTCCTAGCTCATTAACCTCTAAGTATTCAATTTTCCATGAATCCTGCTCTTTTTATTATTATTCATTTGCCTAGAGTTTTCTCAGAATTTCAGGAATAAACTGAAATCAATGGAGCCCTCTTCTACAATTCTAAATGGGGGAAGACCTATTTTTTGTTTTTGTTTGAGATCTAGTTCTTTCTTTACTTTGCTGGTTGTGTGAAGTCCCTGTGACCACCAGGAAGACAGTATCTTCCATTCATCTGACCACAGTGTCATTTTGGGGTCTCCCTTTCTCATCTCCTTTCTGGGGTACTGAAATGCCATCCAGGAGGGATGTGTCCATTAAACCTGAGCTTTTTCCTATTTTGTCATTTCACTAAATTTATTTCTTGTAAGTTTGCTCTGTTTTGATTGTGTGTCTGCTGTTCAGATATGTGAACAGTTTTGTAAGATGGTGGATTCTTTTCTTACTTAATGTATGGAATAGAAAAGTGTTAAATGTAAAGTGCCAGGAAACATACATTTAGAGTTAGATAAGTTTGTTCATGAAGCCTACAATGTCTAATCCATTAAAAACAGTCTCCTAAAAAAGCAGAAGGAGTCTACTAACAGATACACAGGTTTTCCTATTTCAAATAAAATAGACAGATGGACTAATCTAATAGCTAGCTGAAATACAAAGAAACCCCAATTAGAACACCCAAGTTCATGATAAAATACGTGCACTTAAATGTTGTCCTTCCAGATGGAATTTGGCACAAGATAGTAAATTCTTTCCAAAAATAGAAAGCACAAATGAAGTTTGGGGAGGAGTCTCCCGATTCTGCTCTCAAATTGCTTAGCTCTCAAATGCAATGAGACAGTAGGTGTGGTTGCATTTGGACAAGATCCCAAATCTGTGCTCACTAGGGTTGGCTTTCTCATAGACAACCTCCATGCAGATCCCACACACCATATCCTTGCTGCACTGCACAGCCAAAGGGAGCCCCATGTCTTTCGCATGGGCCTCAATGCAAGAGTTTATGTGTTGTGACCTCTGGGCAACATTCATTTGGTTCAGGACCTGCAGGCCACACAAGTAACGGGAGTCTCAGTGGAAATACACACAGTTTACCTCATAGCGACGCTCTCCAAAAGAAGCATGGGGCAAATCTGCTTCTTTGTCTCCACTACAGTTGACTCCTTCAGTGACTCTTCCTTGGTAACTGAGCCCTGCGGGGGTTCTTCAGCAGTGGCTTCCTGAGTTCATATCTGCTTCCATCTCCATAAACACAGACCCTCTTTGAACATCCTTGAACACTGTCGGAGAGGTTATGGGAGTATCAACAGTTATCTCCTTCCTTAGAAACCTCATGCCCAACATATCTGTAGGTGTACTCTTTGGTCCTGCAGCCTCCACCACTGCCATCTAGGTCAGTGCCCCTTCTGCCCTCCCCAGAGGCAGGGAGCAACTGTGGAGATCTGGGTGAGGGAGGCTGCTGCCAAAACTGTGGATCCTTCTCCTGATGTGGCTATTCTTCCCGGAGCTGCAGCCTCTGCCATTGCTGTATATCCCACACAGAAATGGCCCCGGAACTTCACGTATTACAGAGACCTGATCCTACTGAGACTGAGAAGACAGTGCAGGGAGGGAAGGACAGAGGATGGCAGAGGATGGGAGGGGGTAATGGAGGCTTCAGTGCCCCAGTCATCTGCTCTCTCCCTGCTCCATGTCTCCTAAGTGAGCTGTCTCTAACTCATTTTGATATGGTCTGATTTGGATTGCTGCATCATTGGAGACACTTATTGGTGTGTACAACCTTTTATTTATATCAAGTAGGACAAGGGGAAGTTCCTATGGGCAACAGGCAAGGAGCAGTGTCTGGAAACTGAGCCAGAAGCCAGTGCTATTGAAATGCAAATCTTTGCAGATGTAGTAAACATTCTTTTCTTGTATGGAATGCATGGCCATGAACCACAATACTGTGTCTTTAAGCACACTCGAAACCTGTGGGAAGTGCTCTTGTCACTCAAGTCTCACCATCCAATCAGGACCTCCAGGAGACCTGCCAGTCAGAAGAGGTGCAGGGCTCTTCCATTCACCAGGCTTGACTTTGAAGAGGAGATAGCAGTTTTGTTTGCTGTGGTGCAGTTGTTGTACAGGGAGCTGAGCTGACAGCTTCAGTGATCTGGGAAAGCACAAAATGGTGAGATAGGGGATGCTGTCTGCAGATGGGAAGGAGCAGATGGTGAGGTGTGGCAGACAGTGTGGTGGGTCCTCCTTGTATCTGGGGGCAGAATTCAGCGTGGTTCCTTGTTCTGTGAAGTCCCATGCGAACATGGAAATTGTATGCCTAGAGGGAGGTCTCTCAATAATTTTACTCTGTGGGCTTAATCGGATCAGATCTTTGGGAGCAGAGAGCTGGGTGTAGGAGCATTTTCTAGTACACCCTCTTTTTTGAGACAGGGTTTCTCTGTGTACCACTGGAGCCTATCCTGGCACTCTCTGTAAAAAGGCTGGCCTTGAACTCACAGAGATCTGCCTGTCTCTACTTCCCATAGTATGTCTATCTAAATAGGATTGAGCTGAGAGAGGACTGGCTCTTTGACACCCCCAAAATAAGTATAGGCTTACCAGTCTTATAGTCTTTGGATGCTAGGATACTCATTTGTTCACTAGGATTGTCCATATATTTGGCTTGAAACCTTACAAAGAAGCCACCCCGATTTACAAGCAACTAGGCACATCCCAATATCTAAAAACAGGCTTCTGACAATCTATCTGCTCAAGGAAGCAATACAGGGTCACAGCAAATCTTAAACCTTGGTGTCATAAAATTCTAGGTTGTTTTTGAGAAAAAGCATAGTTTTGTCATGTGTGCAATATTAGACCAAGTAACAGTCATTGGAAAATGAAGCAAAGTTGTATTAAGAACTCTCCACATCACGCAAGGCTTTCATTTAAGTCCTCAGGCTGGTGATGGTCTGGGGCCAGGAGTTTCTTTGGAAGGGTTGCTTCAAATCCCGAGAACCAAACTCTTCCTAGCATATAGACCTATTGTTATCTGTCCTAAGGGCACTGTGTCTTAATTCAGTAACGTTCTTGAGATAATCTGTTTCCCATGTGTGGCACTGATTGACTAGTCTCCTCTTCAATTTCTCCATGGATATGATAGTTTGTGATGAATTCATATGATTCTCTGATTTCCTTCCATCCTCCTACACCATTGATGTAGTGTACAGAACACTATTCTTCTCCAGAAACAAGAGTTAGTTTGGGACATATCCTCTGCAATGCCTTCCCAACCTAGAATTTATCTTTTCTACATTCTACTTGTTGTATTTTCCTTGTGCCCTATGACCTTCTCCTCAGGATCCTGTCCCTGAAGACATGTTGTTTCAGGACTGTGGTGTTCTTAAGTTATTATTTAAGGAATATCCTGGCTGTCTGATTGTATTTTACTTATCTGCTAATATCCACTTCTAAGGACTGGTATTTCTCTTGTTTATTGTGCTTATCTTTAGAGAAAAGGTGAGGAATCTTTATTGTGCTCTAATAGAAGACTTTAGTCTCTGGACCACATTGAGATAAAGCCTGTTACAACTTTTCAAAATGATTTTTGAGATTCTATATGCATCATCGTCACCTTGTCTTTTCAGTCTTCCAGCCCTATCAATATCCCATTGTTTTCTAATCTGTTGCCTGTTTTTCTTTCACTCAGTTACACAGTAACCACGGTTACTGTGTGAATGTGACCTGTGTTTGCTTGAATGGTTTCCCAGCTCTGAGGCAGGGGGTCTGCGTGTGTAATGGAATGTGCAGAAAATTGACTCTGTGCTTTGGATGAGGAACAATTTGTGGTATACGAGAGAGGAGGAGCTTCTGTCTACTCTGCTGTATGGGAAGAGCTGGAAGGACTGTGCCATCTGAGTCATTTGATCTCTGATCACCCATTATCAAAGTTACTAGTATGAGTCCTACCAGGGTGGCCCTAGCCAAGGTGTCATTTTTTGGGGGGGTGGGTGTTAGCAATCAGGGGACACTATCGAGTGTCAGGTAACTCGTGGGTTCTTGTAATGGTTTCTTCTGCCTTTGCAGAAATTAGTTGTAAGAAGGACCACAAGCTATACCATGGTGGGTGAATGGTGATCAGATCGGGTCTGTTGAGCTATCATTTCATTCATTTATATATTTACTTGTTGTTTGTTTTTCAAGACATGGTTTCCCTGTGTAACCATTGTGGCTGTACTGGGACTCACCTTGTACGCCAGTCTGGTATTAACTAAGAGAGATCTTACTGCATCTGCCTCCCAGGTACTGCTATTAAAGGCATTTGCCACTGCCACCACCACCCAGTAAGCTTCCAATTCTTTGGAAGTTGAACAGAATGTGAGCCTGTGTGTAGTTCTGTTGGTACATATGTTGGGCTGGGCAATGTCCTTTGTCATCTATGCCTCCCAGTATGGATTTACTGGGTAATGGGGAATTCTGAAGCCCTGGCATGGGGGATATAATTCTCGCAGTATCACTGTTCAGTGTTCACATATGGACAGTGCTTCCAGTTACATTGGGAAGACAGATTAGAAAAGTGAAGGTCTGGTTTCTAGAAGGTCTGAATATTGCATTCCTTCAGGCTTGTATGAAAAGTGTTGCAAATAATTTAGGAGCTTGTGGAAAAATGGTGATGTGGATTGTCTTTCATGTATACATGATTAGAAAGCTTGTAACTTGTTAGTGCAACTAAACACAATGATGTGATTCAGTGAAGTTTAGTTCCATGAGAGAAAAGATGTTTCTGATATGCAAAGATTCCTCAATTGTGCATGGTACTATGCAGGTAGTTCAGGAAGATTCCATGTTATGTACCATAGGCGATGGAAATGGGAAGCATTTCTTTCCTTTTTTTAAATTGAAATTAGAAAGTAGTTTGTTTTATATGTCAAGCACAGTTTCCTCACCGCCTCATCAACTGCTCCCCCCTGACTCCCTACTCCATGCCCTTTCTGGTCCCCAGTGAAGGTGAGACCTTCCGCAACTGATCTTCAAAGTCTGTCATATCATTTGGAGCATGGCTAAGACCAGCCCCGTGTCTCTAGGCTGAGAGACTGTTGCTGTATGTGGAATGGACTCCCAAATCCATTCATATACTAGGGAGGAATTCTAATCCAGTACCACAGGCACCATAGATTGCCCAGGCCTCCTAACTGACACCCATGTTCAGGGGGCCTAGAACAGTCTTACTCTGGTTTCCTAGCTATCAATCTGTGGTCCATCAGCTCCCCTTGTTCAGGTTAGCTGTTCCTATGGATATCTCCCATCTGGTCTTGACCACTTTGCTCATCACTGCTCCATATCTGAAACTAGATTCTAGGAGTTTGGATGAGTTTTCAGCTGTATGTGTCTGCATCTGCTTCCGTCAGGTACTGGATGAAGGCTCTAGGATTGCATATAAGTTAGTCATCAATCTCATTATCAGAGAAGGGCATTTAAGGTGAACTCCTTACTATTGATTACATTATTTGTTGGCATCATCCTTGTAGATCACTGGACATTTCCCTAGTGCCAGATTTCTCTTTAAATGTATAATGGCTCATCTATTATGCTTTATTTTTTCTTGCTCTCCTCTATTCTTCCTCTGTCTCTAACTTTCTGCTTCCTCAAGTACTCCTCTCCCCTCCTATTCTTTCCTGTCATTCTCCTAACTCTTTCTCCCCTCCCCCATGGTCCCAATTAGCTCAGGGGATTTGTCCTTTCCCCTTCTCTGGGAGACCATGTATACCTCTCTTAGCATTCTCCTTGTTTCCTAGCTTCTCTGGTGGTGTGGATTGTAGACTGTTAGTCCTTTGTTCCATGTCTAAAGCCCATATATAAGAGAGCACACACCATGTTTTTCTTTTTCTGACTGGGCTACTTTCCATCCATTTGCTCATGAATTTTAACATCCCATTTTTTTTTTGGCTGAGTAGTACTCACTTGCGTAAATGCACCATATTTTCTCTATCCATCTTCAGTTTTGGGCCATAAAGTTTGAATCCAGGTTCCATCTATTACTAATAATACTGCTATGAACATAGTAGAACAGATGTCCTTGTTGTATGAATGTTCATCTTTTGGCTATATACCTATAGATGGAATTGCTGTATTTGAACCATTGTTCTGTGTCTTTGAGCACACTGACATTCTATGGGAGGTGCTCTTGTCACTTAGGCGTTATTAGCAAATAAGACCCCTATGTGTCTTAGGAGCCAGAAGTGCAGGGCCCTTCCAGCTGCTAGATTCAGGCTGAGCTTTGAAGAGAAACTGGCTCCAGTGATTTTGTGTGCTGTGCTTTGAGAAATGACAAACTGGAAAATCACAACATGGTGAGTAAGGGGTTGTTGTTTCCAGATGGGGGTGGCAGATGGTGAAATACTGGAGCCGGTGTGGTGGGTAATCCCTAGAATTGTGTGGAAAGCTGCAGCCAGACACCCTAACCTGTGATGTTCCATGCAGTCCTTGAAATGCTCTGCACCAGAGGCATGCCTCTCAATAACTTTCCTCTCTGTACTGAGGCTTCTCTGAGAATTGTGAAAAGGGAGCAGTATGTAAAAGAAAAAATTTGTAGTCAACTTCAACATGTTTTTGATGCACACATGGAGTGCAGATTGCCCAACTTAAAGAAGTATGTTTTCTTCATTACCATCTATAGAGGTTCAGCAATTTGCATTTCAGCTTTTTTGGTTTTTGGAGAGAGGTTTTCTCTGTGGCTTTGGAGGCTATCCTAGAACTACATCTTGTAGACTTGTCTGGTGGTGAACTCACAGAGATCCACCTGCCTCTGCCTCCCTAGTGCTGGGATTACAGGTTTGTACAACCAACGCCTGGCTTTTGCACTTCAGATTTACGTGAATGATCCATTAATTGTTATTTTTGTACAGGTTGTAAAAGGCATCTCCTGTGTTGAATAGCACTCTACTACTTATCTGTGATGTAGAAGTTTAATATTGGCTTTAAAAGATTTACCAATACTTAAGAGATTGTTAGTCTCACAAAGTACAATTTAACTGAGGGAGGGTTAATTTTAAAACACATAAAGTTTAGCATATGATAACCAGGTCTGATAGAAATTATGATTCTAGGATAGATATTCTTTTGATAGCATTGTCTAGAAATTTGGCTGGAAACAATTACAAATTGTGCCAACCCTGATTTACAGGCAGCCATGAGACCCATTTTCATATCAAAGAATAGGACTGAAACAAGCTGCCTAAGGAGCCATTACAGAGTCAAAAACAACCTTAAAGCAGGGTGTGCCATAAAATTCCAGTTTTCTTCTTGAGAAAGGCAGAGAGAGAGACCAGGTGAAAACTATTTGAAATGTAAAGCTCTGTTGTGTTAAGAACGTGTCTAATCAAGTAAGGCTTTAATTTAGGCCACAAGGGATGGAGGGGGAACATTTTTGGGATAGCTAGTGACAGTCTGGAGCCTAGGATTTGGGAGATATCCATTAGAGTCTGATGTATTGACAATAAGTCCAAGAGCCTTGTTAAAACCGGGAATTTGCTTGGGAGAACTGGTAATGTTTTGTAGCAAAGCCTTTTTGGAGCTTTTGCTTCAGATCTGGAGACAGGGGTGAGTGATTTTGAAATTTGTGTCTCTACAACTTTTTAAAATGTCCAGGTCTGCATTAGAAGCCAGGGCCAGGGACCCATGTGCTGTATCTTTAAGCACACTTTAACCCTTAATGATGTGCTCTTGTCACACAAGCCTGACTATCCCATCATGACCTCCATGTGACCTGCCAGTCAGAAGAGGTGCAGCGCTCTTCCTGTCACCAGGCTTCAGGTTTGATTTTGAAAAGGGGACAGTGGTTTTGTGTGCTTTGATGCAGTTGCTGCTGCAGAGAGGTGAACTGAGCTTCAGTGATCTCAGAAACCACAACATGGTAAGCTAGGAGATGTTGTCTGTATATGGGGAAGAGCAGAAAGTGAGGTGTGGCAGATAGTGTGGTGGTCCTCCCTGTATCTGGGTGGTAAACTGTAGCCAGATACCCTTATTGTGAAGTCCCAAGTGTAAGTGGTCATTGTAAACTATAACATATAGAGGGAGGTTTCTCAATAACTTTGCTCTGTGGTTTTCATCTGATCAGAGAAATGGGAGCAAGGAGCTGTGTGTAGGAGCACCTTTCAAGTCAATTTCAACATTCTTGATGTATATATGGATAGCAGGTTTCCTAAGTCAGGCCTATTTTATCAGTAGCATCTTGAAACTCAACACTTTGCTTTTAACATTTACATGTTATACACATCTATAGTTAATTGTGTGCAAGGTGTCCTGTGGCATCTCATATGTTGGGTAGCATTCCCCTATAACGTTCTAACTTAAAAGATTAGAATTGGTGATAATAAATGATTTACCAATGCTTAGGAAATAGTATGTCCCCCTAAATAGAATTGAGCTGAGCAAGACTGTATCTGAAGCACCCAAAAGTTAAGCACATGCTAAACAGCCTATTTTGGATACTAGGATACACATTTCTTCACCAGGATTGTCTAGACATTTGTCTACAAACTGTTACAAAGAAGCCACCCCTGGTTTATAACAATCAAGGAGTCCCATATCAATATCAAAGAACAAGCCTCTGAAATCTGCTCATGGAGGCATTAGTGGGTCATAAATCTTAAACCCTGGTGTCATAAAAATTCTAGTTTTTTTTTCTTTCCAAAAAACATAATTTTGCCAGGTGGGCAACATGAGACCAGGTGACAATTATTTGAAAATATGACAAATTTGTGTTAAGAAGTCACCTCATCAAGGAAAGCTTTCACTTAAGCCCTCAGCCTGGGAGGATTCAGTAACAGCTTGGGGTTTGGGTTGGAAGCGTTTATTGGGGCCTGAGGTTTTGACAACAGAGCTCCTTCTCTAAAATCTGTAATACGTTTGGTAGAGCTAATGATGGTGTGAGGAAAGGAACTTTTGAAAGTGTTGCATTAAATCCTGAGAACCTAAGTCTTCCCAGCATATGGAGCTATTGTTGTCTGTCCTAAGGCCACTGTGTCTTAAGTCAGTAAAGTTCTTGAGACACTCTGTTTCACTTATGTGGCACTGTTTGACTAGTATTTATCTGAATTTCTCTGATTATATGATACTTTGATGACTTCATATGATTCTCCCATATCCTTCATCTTCCCACCCCATTTTTGTAGTCTACAGGGTGCTATTCTACTCAAGAAGCTTAGTTAGTCAGGGGCATACATCTGTAATACCTCCCAAACTTAGCATTTATCTTTGATAACTTTTACTTGTTCTCTCTTTCATATCCCCATGACTTTCATCTCAGGACCCTGTCTCTGAAGAATGACCCATGGTTTCTGGTCAATGATGTATTTAATAAATTCATTAAGCAATGCCCTGGTGGTGTGATTGTATTTTACCTACCTACCAGTATCCACTTCTAAGTCATGAAATCATTCTGATTTTTGGCATTTATCTTTAGAGGAAAGATATGAGAAACTTTTCATCTGCTCTAACACAAGTTTTTAGTCTCTGACATGCATGGTCATAAAGCCTATTACAAGTTTTCAAATTAATTTTTGAGAATTTAAATAAATGATGTTCACCTTGTGATTTCTGCCTCTAAGCTCTATCAATACACCATTGTTTTCTAATCTGTGGCTTGTTTTTCTTTGACTCAGTTACTCAGAAACAACAAAATTACTTTGCGGATGTAACTTTGGTACCTCTCAGTGTTTCCCAGCTCTGAGGCAATGGGTTTCCTGCACATGTCATTGAGTGTGTAAAGGAATGTGCACAAAAAGGACCCAGTGCTTTGGATGAGGAACAGGATGTGAGACGAAGAGCTGATACTAAAATAAAAACTTTTTAGTCTAGGGCTCTGTCTACTCTGCTGTAAGGGCAGAGCTGGAAGGACTGTGCTGTCTGAGTCATTTGATCTGTAATCACCCAGTAGGGAAGCTGTTAATATGAGTAATAGCAGGATGACCCTAGCCAATATGGGGTTGTGGGGGGCTGGTGTTAGCATTGAAAAGTACTGGTGTCAGGAAATTTGTGGGTTCTTGCCATGGTTTCTTCTGCTTTTGCTGAAGTGAGTTGTAAGCAAGACCACAATCTATTCCTTGGGGATTATATGGTGTTCAGAGCAGGTCTGTTGTGCTATCATTTTATTTATTTATTTACTTATTGACTGCTTGTTTTTCAAGACAGGGTTTCCCAGTTTAGCTGTCGTGCTATACTGTCGTACTCACCATATAGTGTAGTCTGGTATTAACTCTAAGAGATCTTACTGCATCTGCCTCCCAGGTGGTATAATTAAAGGCATGTACCACCACCAAGACCACCCAGGAAGCTTTCAATTCTGTTGGAAGTTGAACAGAACATGAGCCAGTGTGTAGTTCTGTGGATACATATGTTGATATGGCCAATATGGATTTATTGGGTAAGAGGAGTCTCTGCAGCCCTGGGGTGGGGGAAATAATTCTTGCAGCATCACTGTCCCATGTTCACATATGGGCAGTGCTTCTGGTTGCAGTGGGAGACAGATTAAAAAAAACTGAATGTCTGGTTTCTAGAAGTTCTGAATATTACATTCCTTTTACAGGGTTGTATTAAAAATATTGCAAAGAATTTAGGAACTTTTAGAAAAATGGTGATGTGGATCGCCTTTCATGAATACATGATTAGAATGCTTGTAAATTGTAGGTTCAACTAAACACAATGATGTCATTCAATGAAGTTTAGTGCCCGGGGAGAAAAGGAGTTTCTGATGTGCAGAGACTTCTCAAGTGTGCATAGTGCTGTGCAGGTAGATTGGTCATATTCCATGTTATGTGCAAAAGGCCATGAAAAATGGGGAGCATTTCTTTCTTTTTAAATTTTAATTAGAAACTAGTTTGTTTACATATCAATCACAGTTTCTTCCCTCCCTCAATCCCCTCTCTGCTCCTCAGGGAAGGTGAGGCCTTCCAAAAGTGATCTTCAAAGTCTGTCGTAACCTTTGGAGCTTATGATGGCTTAGGACCATCCCCATGTCTCTCGGGTGAGAGAGGGTTGCTTTGTGTGGAATGGGCTCCCAAAGTCCATTCATATTCTAGGGATGAATTCTAATCCAGTACTACAGGCTGCATAGATTGCTCAGGCCTCCTAACTGACACCCATGTTCAGGGGAGCTGGATCAATACTATGCTGGTTTCCCAGATACCAGTCTGTGGTCCATCAGCTCCCTTTAGTTCAGGTTAGTTGTTTCTGTGGATATCTCCTGTCAGGCCTTGACCCCTTTGCTCATTGCTTCACCCTATCTGAAACTAGATTCTAGGAGTATGGCTCAGTGTTTTGCTGTAAGAGTCTGCTTCTGCTTCCATCAGCTACTGGATGAAGGCTCTAGAATGCCATATATGTTAGTCACCAATCTCTTTATCAATGAAGGGCATTTAAGGTAAACCTTGACTTTTGCTTACAGTTTTAGTTGGTGTCATCATTTTAGAACGCTGGATATTTTCTCAGTGCCAGACTTCTCTTTAAATTTATAATGGCTCCATCTATTATGGGGTATTTTTCTCACCTCTATTCTTCCCCTGTCTCAATCTTCCTGCTACCTCCAGTCCTCCTTTCCCCTCCTCTTCTTCCCTTTTCTTTCTGCTAACTCTTTCTCTCCTCGCCCCATGGTCCCAATTACCTCAGGAGATCTTGTCCCTTTCCCCTTCTCTGGGAGA
Source organism: Cricetulus griseus (assembly GCF_003668045.3). Taxonomy (NCBI): domain Eukaryota; kingdom Metazoa; phylum Chordata; class Mammalia; order Rodentia; family Cricetidae; genus Cricetulus; species Cricetulus griseus. The sequence continues at coordinate 22,665 of NW_023277026.1, forward strand.
CCATGTATATCTCTCTCAGGATTCTCCTTGTTTACTAGCTTCTCTGGTGGTGTGGATTGTACGCTGTTAATCCTTTGTTCCTTGTCTAAAACCCATATATAAGAGAGCACATACCATGTTTTTCTTTTTGTGACTTGGTTACCTCAATCAGTATGCTTAAAATTCCATTTTTTTCTGCTGAGTAGTACTCCATTGTGTAAATGTACCACATATTCTCTATCCATTCTTCAGTTGAGGGGCATCTACTTTGAATCCAGTTTCCAGCTATTATAAATAATGCTGCTATGAACATATTTGAACATATGTCCTTGTTGTATGAATGTTCACATTTTGGCTATATGCCTACGAGTAGAATTGCTGCATCTTTTAGTAGATTGATTCCAATTTTCATGAGGAACTTCCTTACATATTTAAAAAGTGGCAGTATGACTTTCCACTTCCACCAGCAGTGGAGGAATGCTCTTTCTCCAATCCTCTCCAGAATAAACTGTCTTTGGTGTTTTTGATTTTAGCCGTTCTGACAAGAGTTGTTTTGATTTACATTTCCCTGAATACTAAATATATTGATCACCTTCTTAAGTGTCCTTCAGCCATTTTATTTTCCTCCATGGAGAAGTCTCTATTTAATTCTGCATCCCGATATTTATTTGGATTTTTGGTGTTTGGATGCTGAGCTTTTGGGTTCTTTGCATATTTTGGAAATCAGGCCTCTGACAAATGTAGGGTTCGTGAATATATTTTCCCATTCTGTGGGGCTGACTTTCTGTCTTGTTGACTATGTCCTTTGCCTTACAAAAATGTCTTTGTTTGAGGAGGTCCCATTTATTAATTCTGGATCTCAGTGTTAGTTCTATAGTTGATATGTTGAGAAAGCCATCTTATGTACAAATTCTATGAGGGTACCTCCTATATTCTCTTCTAAGAAATTCAGTGTGGCTGGATTTATGTTGAGGTCTTTGATACATTTAGTTTTTCTTGTTGTTGTTGGTTTTGGTTTTTCAAGACAGGGTTTTAAATGTATTGCTTTGGAGCCTCTCCTGGAACTAGCTCTGTAGACCACGCTGGCTTTGACCTCACAGGGTTCCACCTGCCCATGCCTCCCATGTGCTGGGATTAAGGGCATGCACCACAAATGCTCAGCTTCTTTGATCCATTTGGAGTTATATTTTGTGCATAGTGATAGTTATGTATCTGTCTGCAGTCTTTTGCATGCCCGCATATAGTTATCCCAGCACTATTTGCCGAAGAAGCATTCTTTTATCCATTGTATAATTTTAGATTCATTGTCCAACATCCAGTGATCGTAGGTATGTGGGTCCATATTATGGTTCTCAATTTGGTTCCTTATTTATTTATTTATTTATTTATTTATTGGTTTTCCTAGACAGGGTTTCTCTGTAGCTTTGGAGGCTGTCCTGGAACTAAGTCTTGTAGACCAAGCTGGTCTCGAACTCATAGATATCTACCTTCCTGTGCCCCCCGAGTGCTGGGATTAAAGGCGTGCACCACCACCGTCCTCAACCTTTCTTTTAAATTATTTTTCTATGTTGTTTTGTAAGTGAGCAACAGTGCCTGAAGCAAAAGGAATTATAAGGAGATGCTGATACTTAGCAAGTGATCACCTCCACTTCTGGAGAGCTCTCTGGAGCATGGTACTTCTGTTTTTGAAGAAATATCATTAGCTTGAGGTTCAGAAACAACAGTTCAAGAGACATTTGAGGTAATTTTATGAAAATTGTGAAGTCTGTGTTTATTTATTCTATGTTTTCTTTGGTATTTTGGGTAAATGTTGACAATGTTTTTCACGCCTTATTCCTTACCTTTTTCTCACCAACCCATCATCTTTGAAAATATTTTACATACTTTTGATTGGTGTATCTTTGTGACAAGCATAGACCTCATATTATATGAATCTCTGTACTGATTTTCTGTAATCTATAACCGTAATGTAGTTATATTCATTTTCTTAATAACATTGGAATTTACCCAAGATTTTTTTATACAATTTCTTATGTTATCAATTCTTGAAGGTTTTGTTTGAGGGGATGTTGCTGTGGAGAGACAGTTTTAGTTTTTTTTTTTTTTTGTCTTTATCTTAGATGCTTGCCTTTTCCTGGCATACTGGCATCTCTGTTTTTTCCAGGTGTTGCTATCTTTCTGTTTGATTCTTTACTGTTTAAGTGATTTATAATATTTATGTATTGGTTTCGGATTTTAAAACCTTCTCATATATTACTGTTTCTGTCTCCCAATTATCGTCAGGTGTCAACATGGCCAATCCTAGGTTCATCTAATCAAACGTCGATTGAGTGGGTTCTTAAATCAGAATATCCGACTTCCACCTGAAAAAGATTGTGTTGACTGATGGTTGATGTGGGAAGAAGAATACAACTTAGTGGGCAATCTCTCTAAGCAAGTGGGTGTGGGCAGCTAAAGAGAACTAGCTGAATATAAGATAGTGAAAAAGCAAAAGAGAAAATCAAAAAGCAATGGTCCCACATGTTTTTTTCCTTCAGTGCATGACCTGAGTTTCTCTTGAGCTCCCCAAAAGATTGACAGTGTCCTAAGTGTAAAAACAAAATCAGTACATTATGAGAGTAGCTTTTACTTAAATAATTTAATCATAATGACAGTGTTTCTTTCATCCTTTCTGAGAATTATTTCAGGGACTAATTCATTTCAACTTTTAGGACTTCTATCATCTAATAAAGTTGGTCTTAATTGTGCTTCAACTGTGTTGGAATACTCATGACTTGCCCTTGTAGGATTAGTGGAACCTGTAGTGACATATTGCTCTGGTGTTTGTTGTTTGTGTTTTTATACTGGAGTCCAGTTATCTTGCTTTGAGGTGACTGAAGATCTAGGTGCTGATTTCTCAGTTTTTCTTTGTTGGAAGTGTGTTTTTTTCCTTGCCTTCTATTTGCTCTCTGATCTTCTGATCTGAGGACCTATGGTTTCACAGGGCTTCTCACCCAAATTTGAGGACTGGAAATCATGGTGTAGGTGTGGTCTTTGTTCCAGCAGAGTATATCTGCCAAAGTCTGAAATTGTAAGAAGGGAAGAGAGGACAGAACCTGGTGAGAGTATCAAGAAGGCATGGAGAGAGTGGGAGTGTTCTGTAATCTGGTGGCCCATGTGGCCTTCTGGTAGATGGTATATCCTTTGTTTGAGCACAGGGTTTCCTTTAAAGTTGGAGGCTACAACATAGAGTTAAGGAGGAAATTGGATGGTAAATAGGGTTTAGGGTTATTGAAAGAATGGAGAAGATCCACTGGAGAGGAACCAATGTGTATTTTGTATAGATAGTATGATTTCTTGTCCAAAAGTATGTCTTTGCCTCAGTTTACCTACCTGTTATTCTGATTTATGTGGCCTGCAAATAAGCAGAGGATATTAATCCAATTTGTTGGTGATGACATGGCTTTTGAGTAGCAGCTAATGAGATGTTGGTGGAATCTGGGAATAAACGCACTGTGGAAGCTTCATGAGCTGCTGTCCCATATTACCTGTTATTCTGGCTGGTGTGACATGCACATGAGAAATGGATGTCTCCCTCTGTTGGGGGGGTTGGTATATGGCCATATTCCTCTTATTCTAAATAGGAATATGTCCTATGCTGGTGGATCCTGGAAATTCTTAATTACTTTTTTGATTATACAATATGTGTCAGTCAAGGCATTGTCTTGAATATCAGAAGAGGACTGGGAAATTTGTGCTTTTGGGGCTGTTAAACGTCATGAGAATCAATGAACTTATAATAAATTCACAGCTTTCCCTACCTCCACTCCTTCCAGCAGTCTCCCCAATATCCATTCACCCAAAACCACTGATACTCTGTTTCCCTTCATAAAATAGAAGGCCTCCCAGGCATACCAACCAAATACATCATGACAAGGTGAAATAAGACTAGCCACAAACCCTCATACCAGACTGACCAAGGTAACTCAGTAGAAGGAAAACTGTCCCAAGAGCAGGCAAAAGAGTCAGACAAAACACAGGAGCTATTGGTAGGAATCACACAAACAAATCAAGCTAAACAACCAAATCATTTTTGCAGAGTTCCTTCCACAATGCTGTGCAGGCTCCATGATAGCTGCTTCACTTTCTCTGATCCCCTATGAGCTTTGTTAAGTTCATTTTGTGTGACATGTTCTCCTGTTTTCTGGCATTAGAGAAATGTCTAGAGATATACAAGGAGGACTCCAAATAAGATTCTAAGCTATAGTGGAGGGGCTATCATAAATGTCCTTTCCAAATAACGAGATTGATCACTACCTTATATGCAATCCTAGAGTCTTCATCCAGCCGCTGATGGAAACAGAAGCAGACACCCACTGCTAAGCACTGAGCTGAATGTCTGGTATCCAGTTGTAGAGAGTGAGGTGTAATGACCAGTGTATTCATGACCAGGCTGGTGAAACCTACAGAATCAGCTGACCTTAAAAATGAGCAGGTCTTTGACTTCAGACTGACAGTTCATAATCAGCATATGACAAAAGTAGGCATGCTGAATGTGGGTCTCAGTTAGGAGTGTTGTGCAGACTTTGGGGCCTCTAGTCATGGAATAGTATTTATCACTAGTGTAGGAATGGACATTAGTAGCCAATTCCCCATAGAAGGAAACTCTCTCAGCCTAGACACACTGTGGAGGGCCTAGGCCCTGCCCCAAACACTGTGATGAAGTTTGATGATCCCCCATGGTAAGCCTCACCTATTTTGTTGAGCATAAGTGGGATTGGGTTCTTTGTGGGGTATGGGTGGGTGGGAAAGAAGTGAGCTAGGATTGCCATATAAAGTAAGAATATTTCTAATTCAAATTTTAAAAATTAGAATACATAAAAAGATCATATTCATCAAATTGTAGAACTCTTACATTTACCAGTACCACAGGTCTGAAGGAGTAATTTACCTCCAGCTATTATTTATCACCTCACATGATCAACTATCGAAGTGTATTTTCTATCCCCGGCCTTCCACATTACCTCATCTGTGTTCACATTTAGATCTTAAATGTTAAAAAAACAATGAAGATAATGACTAAATATCATATACTGAAATTAAAAACACATATAAATATTATAAAAAGGAGACTCTGACCTCATCCTTAAAGGGAAAATAGAGCTGTGAAATTAATGTGAGATAAATTAACTCTAAAGAATGTGTTAGTTAGATGGGCATTGGTGGTGCACACCTTTAATCCCAGCACTCAGGAGGCAGAGGCAGGCGGATCTCCAGAGAGAGTGCCAGAGCTACACAGAGAAACCGTGTCTCTATTACAGATGTTATCAATAATAATAAAAATGAACAGACAAATAATATTCAAAATACAGGGTTCACTTGCAAAATATGCTGTCTTTGAAGAGGGTAATGTAACTGTAACTAACATTCAAATATGTTAACATAGCAGAAGGGAGAAATCTTCAAGACACATTCATTGAGTGATTTCAGGTCATATACAAGAAATCTGAGAGAACCTGTCCATCATTCTCTGTGATTTTTCAGAGAATGATGGACATACACATATCGCACAGTGTTTTCTGTTGAAAAGTATAGAAGCATCCAATGTTTAGCATAGGATGGGCTCTTCCATTAATATTTTCTTGCCGTAGGAGCACAGCGTCATGTCTCCAAAGTTCACCAATTCAAGGTCACAGGTAATAATATAGCCATTATTGTTAAAATCATTATTGTTTGAAAAACAAGAAACTTAGAATTGAGTACTAGGTTGCAATTCAGACTGGAATAGAAAATTTACTCAGAGATATCATCATTTATCTTTATGGATGAAATAGCTAAAATAAAATTAGAAATTCATTTTGACACTCAAAAACAACATAATTGATAAAAACGAACACAATATGTTTTAACTGAAAAATTTGAATTTTTATCAATATACAAAAATTCTTTAAGCAAGAGTAGAAACAATATATAGTGTGTTGTAAAAAAAATTTGCTCTGGCCAACAGGGCAGCAATGGGAGCCTGAACTTCACAGGGCCTGGAATGATGGGACAAGAGACACAACAAATGGACAGCAAGACAGGATTTCTGATCAAGCTGCAAAATTTTTTTCTCAGAGACTTTATATGGTGGTAGAGGCAGAAAGCTTGGCAGGTCTGGGATTCATCAGGGAGAGGTCGTTGCATGGTAACCAAACCATAGAATGTTCTTGTCAGTGAGTTCTTGAAGGTAGGCAGGTAATAATAGATTCAATAATCTACCATTTAATCTTATGGTTCCTATATTTGCATACATATAACAGTTGTCTGTGACAGACCAAATAATAAAGTCATGTTCTCCAGATGCTTACTGCTGTCAGTGGATAAATGCATCTTTAAAGGGACCCAGGCAATATTTGAGATTATTTTCAAGTTGTGTGAAGACCATAAGTAACTTTAGTCGATATTCATTGCCTGTCTAGTTCAAGAGGGCTCAGTTGTTTTACCCATGTCTATGTATGCCTAAAGCAAATCTATAGCCTCTTGTTTCCTGTGGAAACAATCGGAAAACTGCTTCTCCAAAGCATTTTCGATTTTCATTTGACAAATATTTTCACCTTTTAAAAGTTTACAGGTATGCATGAACAATATAGACTCCTTTACTTCAACAGTCCCTCTTTCAATTCCATTTATATCTGGACTCAATTAACCATATGAGTTTTAGCCTTTTTACTGTCAAAGCAAGCATTAGATGGCAAAGCATCAATTGGATCTTATGCCTTTTCTCCCAGCTGGCTATGCCCACTTCTGGATTCATGAGAACAAATTAAAAAATCCAGAGCCCACTCAGAGTTCAGTCCCCAAGAACTCCATACAGCCTCCCTAGAGCTCTACCATCCCCGTGATTGTGCTGTGGCAGTCATTTTAACCGAGGTTATCATTGTTAATTATTGTGCTGGCTTTTCAAAGACTCACCAGCAGGCAAAAACTCATTAAGGAGATATTTTTAATTTTAGCTTTCTCTGGCGTTACATGGAAATATGGCCCCATGTTGGTGCCAATTATTTGCTTAATGTTTTACTCCTTTACCTCTTTAGATTTTTATCTTCTGAGGAGGGCACCTCCAGTCCCAAATTGATACGCCGATGCATGCAATTACTTATAAATGCATGGCCTTTACTTGGCTTATTTCTAGCAAATTTTTCTAAACATAAATGTTACCATTTGCCTCTATACTTTTACCTTTCACCATTTATGTATATCTCACTTTCCGTCCCAATCCACTACTTGCTGTCTGACTTGATATCTGTCCCTTACCTCTTATTTTACCTTGCTCCTTCCTCCTTGCGTCCAGATTTATCCTTCTATGTGTACTTTCTCCTGCTTCCACAGTCTATCCTGTCTCTTGCCTCACTGTTGGATAATCACCTCTTTGTCACATCATCAGGAGTTGTAGACAGGCTAAGAATCACAGCTTCACAAACACACAGCATAAGCAAAAGCAACACATATTTACTCCCCTATCCAAGTGTTCCATAGAAAAACAAAACAAAATCTTAATATAATTTTCTACGGAATCATACATTTCCAATATAGTCAGTATCATAATTTCAGTTGCACATATGTATTATATGATATTTTAGGATACCATCACCTATAATGATGTGCATATCGACTTCACTTGGGAAGAGTGGACTTTGCTGGATACTTCTCAGAAGAATCTTTACAAAGATGTAATGCTGGAAACCTACAAGAACCTCGCTGATATAGGTAAGACTGTAACCTCATATATTAAAATAATAGGACAACTATTCTGTGGTTATTGATGGTCTTCTTTAATTTTATTGAGAGAGAAAGGAATGTGGTAAATAAACTAGTCATACTTGTAAAGTTCACTGACGAGAGTAACTTAAATTTTATACAGTTTTCAGTAATACATATACATTTTTGGTACTCTATTTTAGAATACAGTAAGGAAGACCATACTACTGAAGAAGATTGCACAAGTTCTAAAAGACATAGAAGGTAATTTTTCATCTCTGAGCTGATACAAATGTGCTTCTGAAGAGATTGAAATCTGTCCTGGAAATCTGAAAAAGAACCAACACTGTAATTAATCACAGGTTAAATTGCATTGATGATTATTAAATTCTCACAATACCATATACCTCAGCTTCAGGTAGGTAAACTGCATTTGCAAAGATTTTTATGAGAAAAAAGTCAAGGAAACAAGGCCTTGAGAGAAATTACCACTTGAATCATCACATCAAAGCTATGCTTTAGAAATGTAATTCCATTTCATATTACCTATATTACTAAAAGTATACACATGGTTGAGGTGATAAACATATCAACAACTTTCCATTAAACAAATACTCCATGGAAAACCTAATGTTACTTATGTACTTGCTGTTACATTTCTAGGTTTAGTGACAGCAGCAATTATTGAAAAGTGTCAAGGGGCATTTATTGCAGGTAAACTTTAATATGTCTAGCACATGTCTTTAAGGATCAGAAAGTCAAACTAAACTAAATCTGGAAGCCTCTTCCTTGTAATCTTTACTAGGTATCTCATGTATTAGTAAGGATACAATGCATGTGAGCAAAGAGATATGGAGATCATGGTATATCTCTATTGCAGAATATTTAAAAACCACGTAGTAGTCCCCACTTTGAGCATACTTATTAAATTTGATTCAAGTGCACAAGTAATTTGTTTTGAAGCTTCTTTGATAGTACACCAACAAGCTCACTCAACAGGAAAGCCCCATGATTCTGACTGTGTAAATGCTACTGTTTGTTCTTGTTTATTAAAAGATTTTTTATGACTCAGAGCGTAGGAAAATTTTAAAATACTATGAGAGATCTAAAGTTCAGTTCTCTTCAATATGTGGAAAATCTCCTGTAGAAAAGCATTCTGAAATGAGAACCTATAATGAAGATTTTATCTTCAAAGATAGGAAACAACAATTAAAGGGGAAAACATGAGTGTAAACAAACGGATAAGACTGTAATATTTGATTCTTCTTTGAAATTGAAACAAACTGATAAAATATTTATACTGGTATCAAGATTCAACATTGTATTGGACATGGTAAAGTATTTATATATGCCCATTTTCCTTGCAGGCATGAAAGAAGGCAAACTGTAGAGAAGTCTAGCCTATATACACAATGGGATAAAGCCTTTGTAAATAACAGTCATCTTCAAAGGGATAAAAAAACATGTACTGGACAGAAATCCTATGAATGTAATCAGTGTGGTAAAGCCTTTTCTCATCACAGTAATTTTCAAAGTCATAAAAGAACTCATACTGGGGAGAAACCCTATGGATGTAATCAGTGTGGTAAAGCCTTTGCTCAGCTCAGTCATCTTCAAAGACATAAACAGACACATACTGGAGAGAAACCCTATGAATGTAATCAGTGTGGTAAAGCCTTTGCTCAGCACAGTACTCTTCACATACATAAAAGGACACATACTGGAGAGAAACCCTATGAATGTAATCAATGTGGTAAAGGTTTTGCTCAGCACTCGAATCTTCAAATACATAAAAGAACACATACTGGAGAGAAACCCTACGAATGCAATCAGTGTGGTAAAGCATTTGCTCAGCACTGGAATCTTCTAAAACATAAGAGATCACATACTGGAGAGAAACCCTATGAATGCAATCAGTGTGGTAAAGCCTATTCTCAGCACAGTCATCTTCAATCGCATAAAAGAACACATACTGGAGAGAAACCCTATGAATGTAATCAGTGTGGTAAAGCCTTTTCTCATCACAATGTTCTTCAAATTCATAAAAGGACACATACTGGAGAGAAACCTTATGTATGTAATCAGTGTGGCAAAACCTTTGCTCTGCACTGTGTTTTTCAAATGCATAAAAGAACACATACTGGAGAGAAACCCTATGAATGTAATCAGTGTGGCAATGCCTTTGCTCATCACAGTAGTCTTCAAAGGCATAAAAGAACTCATACTAGAGAGAAAACCTATGAATGCAATCAATGTGGTAAAGCCTTTGCTCAACATAGTAATCTTCAAAGCCATAAAAGAACACACACTGGAGAGAAACCCTATGAATGTTATCACTGTGATAAAGCCTTTTCTCGTCACAGTCATCTTCAAATACATGAAAGAACACATACTGGAGAGAAACCCTATGAATGTAATCATTGTGGCAAAGCCTTTGCACACCAGAGTAATCTTCATACCCATAAAAGAACACATATTCGTGAAAAGCCCGATAAATGTAATTAGTGTCGTCAAGCCTTTCCATGTAAAAGTAGGCTTCAAATGCTTAAAAAACACACACAGTAGAAAATAAAACTTATGAATGTAATCAATATCGTGAAATCTTCATGTATGAAAATACTCTTAAAGAGCATAAAAGAACACATTGAGAGAAACCATAGGAATGTATTTAATTTGTTGAAGCTTTGTTCAGCTGAGTACTCTTCAATGCATAAATGAACTCATACTGGAGAAAAATCTTACAAATGTAATCATTATGATATAATCTTAACTTTTCAACATACTCTTAAAGTGTATAAAAGAACACATACTGGAGAGAAACTCCCTTTTTGGCGCAGAGCACTGTTGCTCTAGCAGACTGCTACCTTTCTGGATCAGTTTCCCCCATAGTTGGATGAAGCAGAGTAGTGACAATTTGGGCAGACGCTAAGAAAAAATGGTTATCACTGCTAGAAAAATCCCTTGTGGGGAAGAGAAGAGAAGCAATGGACACTTCTGGTAGTGAAGTCTCTTAGCAGAGTGGAGCAAAACTCAGTTGCAATGGTTTTCTCTCTCCGTGAAAGGAGAAGAAGTGCCACATCCTACACAGAGACCATCCCCCTCGAACACAACTTCAGATAGAGCCTGACTTCCTAACAGTCAGAATACCTTTTTCCTCACAGCTGTGTGTTTCCAGGATCCCTTCCCTTCACAGCAGCATGTGTAGCCTGACATTGGACATTCTGGATACACTTTACTTCAGAGCCTTTGGTATCCAGGATACATTCTCTCCAAAGACTCAGTAGTAGCATGGCTTCCCAACAGTCAGAATACCTTTGTCTTCAGAGCGGCAAGTTTCCAGGCCATCCTCCCTTCACAGCTGTAGGTATAGATTGACTTATGACAGTTCAGATTTTTTCAGAGACTTAGCTATCCAGGATACGTTCCCTCCAAAGATTCAGGAATACCATGGCTTCCCAACTGTCAGGATAACTTTCTCTTCAGAGATTCAGGTAACCAGGATATCTTCCCTTCACAGATAAAGGTATAGCCTCACTTATGACAGTTATTGTACCTTTCGTTCACTGCTGTAAGATTTGAACATTGATTTTAAATGGCAGTGTATCACTTTTAGATTTATGCTTCTCTTTATGTGTATGCAAACTAACGCAGGTTTAAAAATTATGCATTTGTATTATTTTTCTTTTCTGTCTGCTATAATATCTATGCCACCTTATAAATTATTTAATTTGGCCCTTGTTTCCAGAGGAATACAGGAGCGTCACGAAAATTTGCATGGCACCTAAAGCAGGTGTTTAAGAACTCCTATCTTAAGCTATGGAATGAGGCAGAGAGTGGGAACTGATTTTGGAGGACACTGAATTGTGGGTTCTATTTTTGAAATATTTGAGGTGTATGCCAAAAAGTGCTACATATGTGGAAAATTAATTAAGTGAAGTTTATTTTGCTTTCTCCTTCGGTGGCTTTTGTTCATTTTGTACTTATACTTAGTTATAGTTATTTTGCTGTTGCAATGTATAGAGTGTTTGCCCCATCATCTAAGTGGTCAATTGTTTTTTTTTTAAATATCAGTGTGTGATCATACTTTTCAAAGAAGAATTTCTCTGAAAGTGTGGTGGTTTGTTGTTCCTGGTTATGTTTTTATGTTTTAACAAACACCCTTCAGATTTTCTTGTTTATTATTCATCGTGGCTTGGATGGTATAATTTGAACTCATGATTCTCATTCATCTGCTGCTTGAGTACAACTTCAACTGTAGCTTATATACCCCCAAAATGTATTGCTTTCTCAACATAATTATCAATGTTAATGTTAAACTGCTGAATAGAAGAAACTATGAGAAACATTAAATTCGTCATGTGTGTATTAAAAAGAGTGTTTTCCTTTTATGTCGTAGAGATGTAGGTACTGGGAATCAAAATCTGTCCTTGTGGAAGAGAAGTCAGTGTTCTATTCATCCACATAAATATGTCATTCATAGCAGTAATTGTGATTGGCTGATCTAACTTCCTCTTTATCTCAGGCCTGATGCCTCAGAATAAATATATTATCGATTGCATCACAAACTAACTTAGACTTGGTGCTTATAGAAATTTCCAAGTCCAAGTCTTCACAAAATGAAGGAAAGGTACAAAATAAAATATCATCATAGAAAATGACGATAAATGCCTATAAAAGATGTTTGTCTAACCAAAACATCAAGGGTGAATTTGTCTTCCATGTTGTAAATAGGCATGAATAGGTTACCATAAGCTCACATGTCAGATGTACACCTGCTTGACCTTATACCTCCTGTGAGGAGAGAATAGGAACTTGCAGGCATGAAGTCTGTCTTGTATGAATGGGTTCATATTCTGATTTCCTGGTGCCTGCAAAACATTCAGTTTGGAGCTGGCAATGGTGGTGACTAGAGATGATATCGAGATTGTGAGGAGACCCTGAGACTTTAAGTCACTTTAAGGCTTAGACAATAAGGTGTATTCAGACAGCTGTGTTGATTGGAATAATTTTAAGGGAAGTAGCTTAGGTTTTTAAAGCACAAGGATGAAAGCCAAAGAGATTTCACTGGCAAATTTTGACAGGCTGGAGTAAACTTTACTCTGTTTCCACTCAGCTGTGGTGGATCAGCCACCTCCTGTTCTTCTACTCTTTCAAATTTGGCAACTCATGTTGTTGTCAGTGACAGTACAATGCAGTCCCACAGGCACCATAATGATCCTCAGTCTCCACACCAGCAGTCCCTGGTACCTGGCTATCTCACAGGCATAAGCGTATTCTAAGTGACATTTATGTATCTTCTTTTGATTAACATCTAGGGAAAGAGTAGACACCGTGAAATTCTCAATTCCCTGGGAATTTCATTGATAAAAATGACTGATTCCTCCAGATGGCAATCTGTCTACTTAAGCAACATTTATGCCCTCCCTATTTGACTGTCTTGCAGGAGAGAAAGGAACTGAGATTGGGGGAGGCATTTAGAGATGGGAAAATTTTAATATATGGCTTGGTTATATTACTTAGCTGTGTAGTTTTTCTTGCCTTTTATCCAAACCTGTTAAGACCCAAGGATGGATTTATTACCTTTTTTCTTCATTATTGTTCCATATAGTAACAGGCAGGAATCCTTTGCCTAATTTTATATCAACAGAATGGTGTCATTTGACTTTCTTCAAATGTTTGCACATACCTAATTCACACATACTTAACAGAAAGAAAAAGTGAAAAAAAACTGGTAAAAATAAAGGGAATGTGATGCAATATATTTTAAATAAAATGTATAAAAATGTTAAGTAAAAATGTGGCTAGAGAGTGAGTTTTGCAATTAAGAGCACTGGGTATTGTTGAATTGGATAGAGGACATATTGCATGAAACCATGGTTGCTATTCATTTCCTGTAACTTCATCCCTTTCCCTAATAAAAAAAGTGGTTGAACCCTGTCATAAAGAGTCTTTCTTTCAAGCAATGCTTTTTAAAATTACAACAGCTTCTGTGGAATGCAAAATTTCTTCAGTCTGGATCCTCTTTTAACACGAACCACCAGTGGATGCACGCTGTTAATAAAGCAGGTAGAGCATAACAAATTAGGTTTGCCTGGTGTAAAATAAATATCATATAGGGTTCTCTAAAAACAGGGTTAATCTTGAACTTGCTTTGAAAAGTTTTCATTTCCTCACTCTGGTGCAGATTTACATTCAATCAACAATTGTAGAAAACAATATGGTATCCACCTTATCCTAATAGACATTGTTTTCTTTGCCATAAGGTAATGTCATACATTTATCATTCAGAGCTATTTCCTACAGTGTTCAAACAGCAGAATGCATCTGTGCAGATATGGTCTGTAATAGTTCTGAGGGAGAAATGAAGGGGAAACTGCCTTGTGATATAGCAGTGTTGTAGATACAGTATCCTGTTCTGCCCAAACATAAGTCTGCATGACAATAACACTAAATCCCAATTTATATAATAGAGTTGTGTTAACAATCTGTCAACACTGTCAGCACATGTTCATTATTACAAAAATAATCCAGAGGGATAGTGTCTACCTAGACACACAGGGTAGTATCTAGGCCCTCCTCAAAATGATATGACACAAAGGGGTTGAGATGGGGTGAAGGAGCAGGGGAGGGAGAAGGAACTGTGATTGACATGTAAAAGAATCTTGTTTCTAAGAAAGAAAGAAAGAAAGAAAGAAAGAAAGAAAGAAAGATAATGCAGCATAACGGTAGCCTAAAACATTACCTCGGAGAGAATTCACTGAGAAGCATGAGTATTTTTTACTTTCAATTCTCCAGCTACAATTTCTCTATAATTCATAAACTGCACTGGAAACATTTTTTGTGTTTATTTATTTATTTATTTATTTATTTATTGTTTTTTCGAGACAGGGCTTCTCTGTGTAGCTTTGGATCCTGTAGGGAGCCGTCCCTGCATTCTCCATTACAAGATGGCGCCTGCATCCGGCAGGCACCGAATGTAAACAAGATTATTGCGCAGGCGCTGGGTAATTTTCCATTCCTTGATCTCTGCCTATTCCGTGGCGTCATATGGCCTGATGAGCTGCAGCCAATCATAGGGTGACACGTCCCAGGCGGCGGCTGCCAGCCTTTATTAGGGGACAGGATTCTTGGCTCGGGGTCTCCGCTCTGGTAAGCTTATGCTCTCCTCTCAAGACGCATTAAAAGCTTTACTACAGAAGGATCCGAATGTCCTGTGTGGTTCTTGCTGGCGTGACTATCGCTCGGGACAGGATCCTATCCTGGCACTCACTCTGGAGATCAGACTGGCCTCCAACTAAAAGAGATCCACCTGCCTCTGCTTCCCAAGTGCTGAGATTAAAGGCATGCACCACCAATGCCTGGTCATTTTATTTATTTTAAAATAACATTTACAGACTTCTGATTTCATTGTTATGTAGGTAATCAATTCATTTCATAGAAGCTTGCATTCATTCAGATAACATGAGTCAGTGCTTAAATTATATTACCAACTATACAGATGAAAATTGTCCAAACATTACATATTATGTGTACATATGTTCTCTTCCATCTTATTTTCCTATAATTCATATATTTCATATATGTGTGCATGTGTAACAAACTCATGAAGGGATGACATTAATGTTATTTGATTCTTATGTGTAACTATATATATATATATGAAATGTACATATGTATATATTAGTATTCATGTATATAGATATAGGTTCCTAACAATAATCATTTAGGGATGAATGATTCTATTATTTACTGCATTTCATGCTAGCAAAAAATACCATAATGCCTACTCTTTGTCATTTGCTCACTTGGATACATAAACAACTATATCTGTTTACCAAATCTAAGGCATTGATGAAGGAGCAGGGAAACAAGCCCATCTAAGCCTCAGGTATTTAGTTCATGAATATATTGACATTACTTACAGTAATATAACTGAGCTGCAACTCACAGGAGTCCCTTACAGAAATAACTGTATACACTTCATGATGGTACATGAAGCTGGCAACCTTGGAACTCCTTGCCCCATAAGATGGCAGCTAGTCCAGCTACCCTCCTTTTCCCAGCAATGTTACCACTTATGTAACTATGTAGAGGTGCCTTTTAACTCTTTCAACTTTCAGAATCTTTTTTTTTATTTGCAAAAGAGCATCACACTCAAAACTTCACATTCATCAAAGAATACACACTGGACAGAAACATTACCATTGTAATATATGTGAGAAATACTTTACTAAGAGTTTAAAACTTAAAAATCATCAAAGAATACATACTGGACAGAAACCTTACAATGGAAGTGTATGTGTCAAGTCCTTTATAAAAGCTCAACACTTCAAGTTAATCAAAGAATAGATAACAGAGAAAATGTTAAAAATATACAAATTGTGGCAAGTTCTCTGCCCATGATTTACCTCTTCCAAGCCACTACACACACATAGAAATCAGAATACTTAAAATTTAATTATTATGTTATGTTCTATGTCATGTTCCCATGTATCATCTCTGCAAAAACTCTCTACATCCATACAGAAGAGAAAGCTTATAAAATTGAAGCATGTGGGAAACACCTCTCTTGGGTTCCTCAAGCTTAACTATCATTACAGAAACCACACAAGAAAAAACACTCACAATGTTAAAATGTGGCAAGTTTATTGGAGTGCTCAAATCATCAAACCTAATACAGCATCAGTAATGGAATAAAACCTAAAAATCATACAGTATTAAAAAAATCTTTTAAAAAATTCTTTCTCCACATCCTGTCCACTATAGACTGTCATTGGTGTTATTGACTTTAGTCATTCTGATTGCAGTAAGATGGAATCTCAGAGTGGTTTTGAGCTGCATTTCCCTGATGGCTAAGGATGTTGAGCACTTTCTCAAGTGTCTTTCATCCATTTTAGATTCCTCTGTTGAGAATTCTCTATTTAGTTTTGCACTCCACTTTTTAATTGCATTGTTTGGTGTTTTGGTGGCTAGCTTATTGTGTTCGTTGAATATTTTGGAGATCAGCTCTCTGTCAGATGTGGGGTTGGTGAAGATCTGTTCCCATTCTGTGGGCTGGCATTTTACCTTGCTGACTGTGTCCTTTTGCCTTACAGA